>NC_080167.1:63622900-63811934 GCF_950295315.1 Erinaceus europaeus
TTTGCATAAAGAAATGACACTGATTTTTGTACATTGATTTTGTAGCCTGAAACCTTGCTATATTGCCTAATAACTTCCAGTAATTTTCTACTGGATTCTTTGGGTCTTTCTATGTATACTATCATATCATCTGCAAATAGTGAGAGTTTGACTTCTTCCCTTCCAATCTGTATTCCTTTGATTTCTTTCTCTTGCCTGATTGCTATGGCAAGAACTTCCAATACTATGTTGAAGAGAAACGGTGACAGTGGACAGCCCTGTCTAGTCCCCGATCTGAGGGGGAATGCTTTCAGCTTCTGTCCATTGAGTATGATGTTGGCTGTAGGTTTGCTATAT
This sequence comes from Erinaceus europaeus, assembly GCF_950295315.1. Taxonomy (NCBI): domain Eukaryota; kingdom Metazoa; phylum Chordata; class Mammalia; order Eulipotyphla; family Erinaceidae; genus Erinaceus; species Erinaceus europaeus. The sequence continues at coordinate 63,623,237 of NC_080167.1, forward strand.
ATAGACTCCACTATCTTGAGGAATTTCCCATCTATTCCCATTTTTTGTAGAGCTTTGAGCATGAATGGGTGTTGGATTTTGTCAAAGGCTTTTTCTGCATCTATTGAGATAATCATGTGGTTTTTGGCTTTGCTTTTATTGATGTGGTGAATGACATTGATTGACTTACGGATGTTGAACCAGCCTTGCATTCCTGGGATGAATCCCACTTGGTCATGATGAACAATCTTTTTGATGTGTTGCTGTATCTGGTTGGCCAAGATCTTGTTTAATATTTTGGCATCTATGTTCATCAGAGATATTGGTCTGTAGTTTTCCTTTTTTGTTCTGTCCCTATCAGCTTTTGATATCAGGGTGATGTTGGCTTCATAAAAGGTGGAAGGGAGTATTCCTGTTTCTTCAATCTTATGGAATAGCTTAAGAAGTATGGGTATTAACTGTTTCCTGAAAGTTTTGTAGAATTCGTTTGTGAAGCCATCTGGTCAAGGACTTTTGTTGTTGGGGAGATTCTTAATAACGGTTTCAATTTCTTTGTCTGTGATTGGTGCATTTAGATTTTGTAGTTCTTCTTGTTTCGTTCTTTACTTCTTTGAGCCATGATCCCCTCAGGGGTAGAGCCTATCAACCCCTCCTCAGAATATAATTCTTAAGTGTATCAGATGGAATATATGGGAAAACTAAGAAAAGAAAAGATGCCAAGACAGTTGCCAAAATAAAGAACTGCCTGGTAATAAAAATATTTCTTCCCCCTTTCCTTTTTTTTTTTCCTTATGCAGCATTGACTACTGAACCCAAACCCACTACCGTAGAGCCTCCTTGGGCTAATATTTTCATTCATTATTTTAGAAAGAGGAAGAGACCACAGCATCCCTCATTCAGGGAACTCAGATACAGAACCATGACTCAAACCCAGGCCTCACACGCAGAAAGGTGTGTGCTGTATCAGATGAACTAGCTCCCAGTCCTGCTCTTTTCTTTTTTTTTTTTTTTTATCTTGAACCATTAAATAGTGAGATCTAATAACAGGTTCAAGAATGCCATTACTCTGAAAACCTGACACTCATGCATGTGTTCAGTCCCCCTGTTCCCATTACAGGCAGCCAGAGCTCCAACCACTGGCTTGCAGACCCAAGACTGACTTTAATTCCCACTAGAACCCTATGAAGTGGGCATTACTGACTACCACTCCCTTTTTTGACAGATGACGAAACTGAGGCAGGGAGATTATGTGACTTGCCTAAAGTTAATATTTGATGGAGTTGAGGTCTGAACCACCATACAGTGCATGGCTTAGCACAAGGTTCACTGAGGGCCCATAGCAGGAGCTGTTAGCTAATAGTAATGGTTGTTACAAGTAGTAAAAGTATTAGTTATACAAGAGGTCTAGACCACAAGGACTATTATGTACCAGTATTGGGGACATCAAGTCAAGTGTAAAAGATACAGCTCGGCTGTTCCTCCCTTCTTCAAGGCACTGACACGCTCACTGCTTCCTGTCTCTGATGACACGGTCCAGAGCTGAATGTCAAAGACTGGGAGGGGGACTAGGTGATGTGGAGAAATATTCTTGAATCTCTGAAAAGTCGCTTTTTATTAGCATAATCCCATATTCATTATCGGGATTTTCGGCACTTCCAGAAGGCACAGTCACCAGAAGACCCTTAGGACATAAACTGGTGAGACCGAGTGAAAAGAACTCTGTGCATCTGGCAGGGAAGGGCAGTTTGATATGAGCGGGGCTGCTCTGCTCCCTGCTGCCACTGAGGCTCAGAAGTCAGAGGCCCTCCAGACATTCTATAAATATTAACTGGATCGAAAGGTGTTGATAGGCTAAGAAACTTACACTTCTCCAAATTGTGGCAGTCAACATTTCTGTTGTAATTTTTATAAAAAGAAAAAAAAAGGCAGGCAAAGACGTGCAGATCACTGGGAGGGCTTTCCAGGTGTGCTGAGATTATCATTAGGATACCCCAGCGCACTTCTTCTTTTTCTAGCGTTTGCCCATCCCCAGCGCACTGCTCCCCAAGAGCCGGGCAAGTGAGCCCCACCCAGAGCTAATGGAGCCGAGCTAGATGATTTATTCTTTCCCCCAAGTCTGCCTTGCAAAAACGTTTTTTCTAATTGCCTGTCCACAGCATATTTTGACTGTGACAAAGCACTCAGTCCCTTAGCAGTCACCTTGGCACACTGCTTTGACAGCTGAGCAAAAAGCAGCAGGTGTCCAATCACACCTTAAGGTAAGTACCAGCTGGTTTACCAGAAGGCTGTGGACGACCCCAGTTCCCAGACTCTCCCTGTGCTGCTTCTATTAATCCCCTGAGAGGAGAACCAGCTTCAGCAGTAAATGCAAGAGGGAGTTGAAGGGCTCCTGGCCACTCAGCCCAGCCCTGAGCCAGGGGAATTAAAAGCGTCCAGAGGGTGCAGAAGCACACATTCCTCCCCAGGTCACCCGCTTTGACTTGGGGAAAGAGAGCATGTGACCGGCTACACTGAAAAATACCAGCGGAACCTTCACTGAGAAACCAGATGGCTCCTAGCAGGGCTGTAAAAATAGCTCATCGTACAACACCGCCCAAATTAGGAGCAGGGGAGGGAGACTTAGGGCCTCTCGGGTTTTGATTGCAACTTGCCAAAGAGGTGTAAAAAAAAAAATGTTTTAACTCAGCTGTGAAAAGCTGCTCTGGAAAGAGAGATTACAAAGCACAAATAGTCCACCTTCTACCTGGCTTATTGCAAATTCACTTTGCCTGTCAGCAGCAAAAGAATGAAAATATTTGCAGCTGGGGTTGGGTGAAAAGTGTTGTGTGTTTCTTCTTATCTGACCATAAAAAGACAAAATGATCAGAAGCATGATTTGGTGAATAACCTCTTCTATCCATGGACTGAGAGGAGGAGTTGAGAAAAGAGAGAATGAAAATGTGTGTCTGTAAGTCTCAAGATGTTGACAGGCCCAGATTTGCAGCTGGACTGGAGTCGAATTTATTTATTTAATACAGATTTTACAGAAGCTGTTGAATCCAGCCCCCGTTGTTCTGAAGAGGTTTCTATTTTTAAAAACCTGTGGGGGTGATTCGTGGCCTTTTAGGGACATGTTCTGAACATAAGTTTTCAAGTCAAGACCCAAGTGAAATTTTGATTCCCAAATCAGAGCCCTGGCGCTCAGCACACTAGCAGACATTGTGCCCTGGCATCTGACCTCCTGTGGGCCCTGATTGTGCCCCACGAAACAGAGGTGATTGGAATCGGTCCATGAACAAAAAATAGCTCAGATAATAGCCCCCCACATGATAAGAAGAAATTAATGATATGACTTGGGGTTCCGTCAGTCCCCTGAACACACTTTGGTATTTTTTCAGCTGTTGAAACTGATGCAGCCACTTGTGCATATGATGCGGGCTTCTGGCTCCATCCAATCAGCAAAGAAGGTTTTGTCCTCATGCACAGTGTTGTTCTGTTCTGAGAACCATGAATGCCTTTTCTTCTTCAACACGGACTTCTAGTGTCTCGTTAACATAATGGAGTCTTGGTGCCTAGTTCATGAGAATTTTAGCTTGGCTGGATGAGGTTTTGATTTTTTTAAATTAAGTTAAATCAAATTGAACCTACTCAGAACTTTTACCTACATGGGGTCAGTAGACTTAGTGTTTAAAGTCATGTCTTAGAAATAGGAGCTATTCTTTAAAGTCAGTGATATGGTTTTAAAAATTCTGCATCTCCTGACATTAAATATGAATTGCAGCATTCCCTGTTTCTCTGTAAGGCAGACTTTTGGATGTGAGAAGAGTAAGATTTATAGGTTGATAAGCCTGGGTTGAATCTTAGTTTTTTCTCTCTCAGTTTTAGGAGCTTTTACAAATTCAAAGGAAAGAAATATGTATCCATCTCCAGAATTTCCCTTAATAATTACTTTAAGGATTTAAATTTCCTTTCTATTCCACATTTAAAAACTCATATTTCTAAGGGGCTAGTGGTGGTGCACCTGGTTGAGCACACATGCTACAAAGCACAAGGACCCAGGTTCAAGCCCCTGGTCCCCACCTAGAGGGGGAAAGCTTTGCAAGTGTTGAAGCAGTGCTACAGGTCTCTCTCTCTCTCTCTCTCTCTCTCTCTCTCTCTCTTCCTCCTCTCTATCTCCCACATCCCTCTTGATTTCTGTCTGTCTCTATCCAATAAATCACTAAAGATGATAATTTTTTTAAAACTCATATTTCAGATTTTTTTTCTATCTAGGAGGTGTTTTTCTCCTATATCAAAAATATTTCCAAAATTATAAATGTTGATCCAAGTTTTCTCATAATGTCATATAACTATACTTTTATTTTTGTCTTTTTTTTTTTTTTGCCCCTAGGGTTATCACTGGAGCTTGGTGCCTACACTACAAACCTACTGCCCTGTGGCCATTTTTCAGATAGGATAGAGAAATTGAGAGGAGAGGGGAAGATAGAAAGAGAAAAAGATAGACACCTAGATACCTACAGACCCGCTTCACTGCTTGTGAAGCAACACCCCTGCAGGTGTGGAACCGGGGGCTCAAACTAGGATACTTGCACCAGTCCTTATGCTATGGTCTATGTGCACCACCCCTAGCCCCCTCATGTAGACATATTTTTAGCATTTACATTTTCTTTATAGTTGGAGCTTATTTTCGTATATAGAATGAAGTACAGGGGACCGGACAGTGGCACAGCCTGCTAAGCATACATAGTACTAAGTGCAAGGATCCATGCAAGGATCTGGGTCCCACCTGCAGGGGGGACACTTCACAAGCTGCCAAGCTGGTCTCTCTCCCTCTCTCTCTCCACCTCCCCTCTCGATCTCTCTCTGTCCTATCCAATAAAATGGAGAAAATGGCAGCCAAGAGCAGTGGATTTGTAGTGCTGCCCCAACAAAAGCCCTGGAGCCAAATAATAATAATTAAATACAAATATGGGCACCGAGCAGTAGTGCAGCGGCTTAAGCATATATGGCATGAAGCGCAAGGACCAGCGTAAGGATCAGATCTCGGTTCGAGCCCCCGGCTCCCCACCTGCAGGGGAGTCACTTCACAAGTGGTGAAGCAGATCTGCAGGTGTCTCTCTTTCTCGCCCCCTCTCTGTCTTCCCCTCCTCTCCATTTCTCTCTGTCCTATCCAACAACAATAACAACAATAATGATAACAGCAATGATAAACAACAATGGCAACAAAAAGGGGGGGGGAAATAGCAATAAATAAAGTACAAATACAGTTGTGTTTAATGATTTTTCATTTGTCCAAATACCACCTGGGACTGACATAGAACATTTTAATAGACATTAAATTGTTATGTATGAGCCTCTCAATTCTTTTTCATTACTATGCTTATTTCTTCTAACTGCCAGACTGCTTCACTCCCTGCAGCTTCATACTACCCCAGTTTCCACCACTACCCTGTATCGTAACTCACACTGGAATTATGAAGTTACATATTAGAAATGTATTGTTTTTTATCTTTTCCCAAGTGGTCCTGGCTAGGCTTGAATATCTTAATGATCTGTAAACCAGACTATCCAGCCTCCTTGTCTCTCACCCCTCTTCCAGTTGATTGGGATATTGCTTTATTTATTGAGTGCTTTTACTTCTGCTTAATTCTGTATTAGTGGTTTAGTAATGGTTTATAAAGTTATACAATCATAGGCATATAGTTTGACACCAAACCCACTGTGCCTTCCCTGCCTCTGCTAATCCCCAAAGTTCTCAAAGTCTGAGAGACAGTCTCTTAGTCTCTCTCTGTCTCTTTTTCAAGTTTGTGTGTTTTGATTACCTATACTCCACATAAGTGAAATTATCCAGTATTTATCTTTAATATCTAATTCCACTGAGCATAATCACTTCCATTTTCACCCATTTTATCCTGAAAGATACAATATCACCTTTTAAAAGTAATATTACATTAAGTATATATAAGTATAAAAGTAATATTACATTAAGTATATATCCCAAAGCTTCTTTATCCAATCCAGTCATCTGTATTGACTAATTTTTTTTTTTGTCTCCAGGATTATCGCTGGGGCTCAGTGCCAGCACTATGAATCCACTGCTCCTGAAGGCTATTTTTTCCCATTTTTGTTCCCCTTGTTGTTGTTATTATTGCTGTTGTATAGAACAGAGAGAAATTGAAGGAGGAGAAGACAGTGAGGAGAAGAGAAAGACACCTGCAGACCAGCTTCACAGCTTGTGAAGTAACCCCCTTGCATTGGAGAACCAGGAGCTCCAACCTGGATCCTTGCATGGGTCCTTGTGCTTTGCACCATGTACGCTTAACCCAGTGTGCTACCTCCCAGCCCCTTGTATTGACTAATTTTAATAGTATCAATATCTCAAAATATTATTTATTCTGAAGGACAAACCATTCAACATTCCTTGAATACTTCCTTATTCAAATGATTCTAAAAGGTTTTCTTGTTTGTTTCATTTGTTTTGTGACTTTTTGCATGCTACTTTAAAAGTCAACGCTTTGGGGGAGCTGGCGGTAGCACAGTGGATTAAAGGCACATGGGGAGAAGCACAAGGACCAGCATAAGGATCATGATTGGGTCCTCCTCAATCACTATCGAACAGGCCATGGCCGGTGCGCCGCTATGTTCCATCGCTGGGGAGCCAGAGACGACCCGAACTGCCCCTGTGGCTCCAGACAGACTATGACCCACATAGTCAACAACTGCCACCTCTCCAGATTCAAAGGAGGTCTCGAAACTTTACATCAGGCTCCACCTGACGCTGTTGACTGGCTACGGAAGAAGGGCAAACGCTAGAAGAAGAAGGATCATGATTCGAGCCCCTGGCTCTTCACCTGCAGGGGGGGTTATCTGCAGGTGTCTCTCTTTCTCTCCCCCTCTGTCTTCCCCTCCTCTCAATTTCTCTCCGGCCTATCCAACAACAGCAGCAATGGCAACAATAACAAGGGCAACAACAGGGCAACAGAATGGGAAGCAGTGGGATTCATAGTGCAGGCACCCAGTCCCAGGGATAACCCTAGAGGCAAAGAAGTCAACTGCTTTAATGTTTCTAGTAAGTTTTTCAGTTGAGAAATCTTCCTTAATAGATAATGCAAAACTGAGCCACATTTGTCATTTAAATCATCAAGATGTGGAAGCTGAAGCAGTGGGGTTTTGTTGTGACCGAGGGTATGCATATTTCTGCCAGTCTGATTAGCTTTAATAACTTCACTGATTTTAATCACCAAGAGGAACAGCAGGATTTACTCCCGCTCACTGGTTTCAATGTTATTAAAATATTAAAGTATTAAATTTTAATAAGCACTTTTCTTCCTTTCTTTTAATTATGGATTTTTATTTTTTCCAGTGGAATAAGGGGCAAGTGCCCCTCACCCCTATTTTAAGGTAACATGAGAGTAAATGAGATCATAAAGCATAAAGTGATTAATAACTTCCCAATAAGCACTACATGACACCCACAAAATACAACTGCCAACCATGACGAACAGGAATGATAACCACAGCACTGAAGAGAGAGCAGGCCTGGTTTGTGCCCCAGTCCCATGGGAGACAAGTTAGGCAGGGGATAGTGAAATATTCACAAGGTTCCATTCTGCAAGAAAATAAAGAAATAAATTAAGTTGGATCTGAAAGGCACATCAGTGATATGTTATATGTGCAAAAGCCCTGGGTTCCCCACAACGACCCTGGATCCATACTCCCAGAGAGATAGAGAATGGGAAGGCTATCAGGGAGGGGGTGGGATGTGGAGATCGGGTTATGGGAATTGTGCGGAATTGTACCCCTCTTATTCTATGGTTTTGTTAATGTCTCCTTTCTTAAATAAAAAAAATAATAATAAAAAGCCCTGGGTTCATTCCATTATCATACAAATAATACATATAACACAAATGATGAAATGCTAAAAATTATCACACAAGTAATAATACTTTTAAAAATGATCCCAGGACACGAGAGAGGGATAAAAAGCAGGCAGACCCTGCGCTAACACTTGGCTTGGTGCTTCACCTCAGAAAAGACTCTGGTTCATGTTTTGTGTGTGTGTGTGTGGGGGGGTTTCCAAACTCTACAGAAGCCTCAGTCTTATTGGAATGAGAAGTCAAGCAGAGTGTGTGTGGGGTTTTCTGAATGCTCAGATATGGAGGGCAGAAAGTCTGGAACAGAGAGACCCACAGAAGAGCAAGGCCCAAAATCTGAATGTCAACTTTTCTCAAACCCTCAGCTGACTTAGCTTCAGACTTCACCAAGGAGCCTGGAAGAAAGTAAAGCTAGGATGTGGGGATATTGAGCAGACATGCCAGCACATTCCCATGAAGGCACAGTTTAGAATCTTGGAACCTACCAGGTTAGAAGACTCAGTAAACATCTCAGTTATTTTGAAACCATAGACGGTTCTTGCTTTTCAAGTAAGTGCCATGTTCCAAGACTGAGGGATTTGCCCTCGGAGTAAGGGCAAAATCAAAATAAACCAGCCCTAAAAGGCAGTTGAGTCAAATCCCCACAGGTTCAAGTAGATCAGCCAGCAATGTAAGTGCCTTGTAAAACAATAGTCAACACTCCTTTGAAGAGTATAATAGATTTCAACATGTATACAAAATATTATCTATGATATCCTGTATAAATAAAAATTACAGGGCTGCATGGTGGTGTACTCAGTCAAGCACACACATTACCATGCCCAAAGACCAGGGTTCAAGTCGCTGTCCACACCTGAAGGTGGAAGCATCATGAGTGGTGAAGCAAATGGTGCAGGTGTCTGTTTATCTATCATCTTTCTTTCTATCTATCTATCTATCTATCTATCTATCTATCTTATCTTTCTACCTACCTATCTAATGTATCTCTATCTCCCTCTCCCTTCTCAATTTCTATCTATCCCATCACATAAGAACAACAAAAAAAAGAGGGGCCAGGCAGTGGTGCAACTGCTTAAGCACACACATTACAACACTCAAGGATCCAGGTTCAAGCCCCTGGTCCCCACCTGCAAGAGGAAAGCTTCACAAGTGGTGAATCAGGGCTGCAGGTATCTCTCTCCATCTCTATCTCCCTCTCCCATCTCAATTTCTCTCCATCTATAGTCAATAAAAAATAAATCAAGGGAATCAGGCAGTAGCGCAGCAGTTAAGTGCACATGGCGCAAAGCGCAAGGACTGACATAAGGATCCAGGTTCGAGCCCCTGGCTCCCCACCTGCAGGGGAGTCACTTCACAGGTGGTGAAGCTGGTCTGTAGGTGTCTGTCTTTCTCTCCCCCTCTCTGTATTCCCCATCTCTCTCCATTTTTCTCTGTCCTATCCAACAACGACAACATCAATAACAATAGCAACAATAAAAACAACAAGGGCAATGAAAGGGAAAATAAATAACTAAATAAAACAAAAAAAAGAAAGAAAAAACGAAAAGAAAATGGTTACCAGGAGCAATGGATTCATTGTATATGCATTGAGCCTCAGCAATGACCTTGGTAGCAAAATAATAATAATAAAATGAATAAACTAAAAAATATGAAGAAACAAGCAAATATAACTCAGAGTTAATAGAAAATTAAGTGGGTAGAAACATATTTGGAGTGATCAAGATTCTGGAATTAGCAGACATGACTTTTAGGCAGCTAGTCTAAGAAACACGTTCCAAAAAAATAGTCACAGTGGGTGGGCATATGGGGAGTCTCAGCTGAAAGTAAAAAAAGAAAGAAGAAGAAGAATCAACTGTAAATTTTAAATGAAATAAGTATAGTATTTGAAATAAATAATATCTTTGGAGTTGGGCAGTAGCGCAGCGGGTAAGCACACACGGCGCAAGGATCCAGGTTTGAGCCCCCGGCTCCCCACCTGCAGGGGGATCACTTCACAAGCGGTGAAGCAGGTCTGCAGGTGTCTTTCTCTCCCTCTCTCTGTCTTCCCCTCCTCTCTCAAGTTCTCTGTCCTATCCAAAAAAATAGCCTCCAGGAGCAGTGGACTCATGGTGCAGGCACTGAGCCCCAGCAATAACCCTGGTGGCAAGGAAAAAGTAATAAGGGGTCTGAGGGCTTAAATAGCTGAATAAAGAAGTTATGAGATATGGACTTAATGGCATATATCCCATATTTTGCAATTTATAAAGATGATATTGTGCCCTTCAGAAAAAAACAAATGGAACTGAAGGTGACTATACTTAGAGAATTAAATAAGGAGGTAAAAGACAATTACCAAATGGTTCTACTCAGTGTGGAATGTTATTGTGAAAATAAAGAGTGTGTGGACTTTTGTTTAGGGTTTATCAAAACTCAGCAGGTTCATTAGGTACATAAATACCATGATGGGAAAAATAGTCAGGAGAGAAAGACTAGCTAGACATGTGGCAGGAAACATGAGTCCTTCAACTTAGTTCACCAGCATTCAGTTACAACACATGCAAGTCCACAAGAAATGGCAAAACCTGGGTCGGGGAGAAGATCACACAGGAAACAGCAACAGTTGAACAAAGTGTAGGAAAAGAGAGCCAACTTCAGCCAGTTGCTCTCATAAGTAATCTCTCATACCCACAATCCCTTGTGAATTTATGTCCTCATGACATCAGATGTATGCTAATTACACAGATAGCCTATAATTCTTTTTGCTTACAGCCTATATATTCCTAACAGAATATAGAAAATTAAAACACTGCATGCTTCTCTCAATTCATACCTTCTGCTGATCCCAACCTAATGAATGCAACCAGTACCATCTCGGCATGCTTCATTTCAGACTGTGTCCAGAGACTTCAGTCTTGGACTGTCAGCTTTTCAGATTCATTACTCTGGTGAGATCTTTCCTAGCTCATAGGACTCCTTAATTCCATTTCAGGTGATTCCCTTCCTAACAAAGCCTCAAAACCTAGCTATAGAGCATGGCCCATGAGAGAAGGCATATGTGCATGTATCCATAAGTTACGGGAAAATATATACCTTAAAGCAAAAGTACACAATAATTGGCAATGAATCTACATGAAGCAAGACCAGGGAGAACAGAAGCAACTGGTGGCACAACTATATATAAATAATGTCAAAGGACATAAATTATGGTGATGTTGTGTCTGATACAGCAAATTCTAACAAAGGGATTTTTCAAAATTAACCCAATTGCCAAATAATGTGATTATAACAATAGCTATCTATTGCCTTCTTAAGCCCTAAGACAGCAGGAACCTCCCACTTCCTCTATAGAGCCTATATTTCCCCCAGTCCTGGAACCTCTAGGTTGGGGCTCACTTTCCTGCCTGCTTCTCTAAACTCATACCAAGTGATATTGCATCCGCCGATCCCAACCTAATCAACACAACGAAAACCACCTCGATATGCTTCAGGTCAGATTGTGTCCAGAGACATCAGGCATGGAATGTCAACCCTTCACCCTCATTCCTCAGGTGAGACCTTTCCTTTCATAGATTCTCTATTCCATTCCAGGTGGTTCACTTCCTAACAAAGTCCCAAAACCTAGATATAGACCAGGTCCCATGAGATAGGGCATATGTTCACATGTATCTATAAATTAGGGCAAAATATATACCTGAAAGCAAAAGTACACAATAGTCTGCAGTGAGTCAGTATGAAGTTCATAATAAAATAATGTCTACTTAGACTTAGATACCCTCCTGACCTATTTCCTATTATACTTCCCTCACTCACTTCCAAGCTATCCTTATCAAAGCAAGAACTGCAAAAGCTGAATAAGAGCAAGAGACTGGCATACTTTAACGATGACTCTTTAGTCACTATCAGGCCACCCCATCAGCTGGGTCCCTAGTCAGGGAGTCCTGAGATTCCCAAACAGACATGATGGGCCTACACCTCAAATAAATCCCTCTCTCCATTGTTACTGGTCATCTCTATCAGGAACAACACAATAGGCCCCTTTGTGGGCCCCCATAGAACCTTGCCCTCAACTTGGATTAACAACGGCAGAGAATGTTCCATCCTCTGAAGGGAGGATGGACAACATACTCTATGCTACACCTGAGGAAGATGGGTCTTGATATTGGGGCAGCTTGGAACATTCCTACTCATGACCACAGAATGTGAGCTCAGATCTACAGGGATACAGAGGTCACATAGACTCCTAAGCTGAATATGGGCCCCAGATCACATCAAATCGATGGGGCTTACAGTCAACAATATTTATACACCTTTCCCATATTTGGGAGTTACTCTCTTCTTTGATCCAGCTTTTTGGTCCTTTTTCTAGTCATGACATCATCTCCTCACACAATAACTTGGATCCACCTGCATATCAGATTCCAGGCTCAGGGGAAAAATAAAAGTCTAGTATAGCCACAGGCCCATTGGAATATAACTAAAATATGCCTACTAGCTTCCTAAAAAACAGAGAACCCTTCCCCAACTCTTCATCTGCACTACTCCAGCCTTTAGGTTCATGATTATTCAACAACTTATTTAGCTTCATATGTTAACTCTCTTTTCAGCCACCAGGTTCCAGATGCTAGCATGATGCCAATCAGACTTCCCTGGACAGATGACCTTACCAATGTATCCTGGAGCTCCACTTCCCCAGAGACCCTCCGTACTAGGGAAAAAGAGAGGCAGGCTGGGAGTATGGATCAACCAGTCAATGTCCATGTTCAGCTGGGAAGCAATTACAGAAGCTAGACCTTCTACCTTCTGCATCCCACAATGACCCTGGGTCCATACTCCCAGAGGGATAAAGAATAGGGAAGCTATGGGGGTGGGGGGTGGGATCCGGAGTTCTGGTGGTGGGAACTGTGTGGAGTTGTACCCCTCTTATCCTATAGTTTTGTCAATGTTTCCTTTTTATAAATAAATTTAAAAAAAATATATATATATATAACAAAATATATAAATAAATGAAGCAAGCAAGTAGGAAGACCCAAAAAGACACCTTAAAGACCTAATGAAACAGTTTCTACTTAGACCTAGATACCTCACCTACCTCTTATTACATGTCCCTCAATCACTCCAAAGCTAATCTTGTCAAACAAAGTAAGGACTACAAAGCTGGATAAGGGCAAGAGACTGGCATACTTCATGATGGCTTTTTAGTCACTACCAGGCAACCCCATCACCTGGGCCCTAGTCAGGGAGTCCTGGGATTCCCACACAGACATGATGGACTTAGACCAATGTGTCCTGGAGCCCCACTTCCCTAGAGCTCTGCCCCACTAGGGAAACAGAGAGACAGGCTGGGAGTATGGATCCACCTGTCAACGCCCATGTTCAGCAGGGAATCAATTACAGAAGCCAGACCTTCCACCTTCTGCATCCCACAGTGACCCTGGGTCATTATGAGAACTCCCCGAGGGCCAAAGAATAGGAAAGCTATCAAGGGAGGGGATTGGATATGGAGCTTTGGGGGTGGGCATTGTGTGGAAATGTACCCCTCTTATCCAATAACCTTGTCAATATTTCTATTTTATAAATAAAAAAAATTTTTTTAAAGAAAAAAAATAAAACACATGAACTTGCAGAGAGAGAGAGAGAGAGGGAACAGTAAACTGTCACGAAATCCTTGTAAGAACTATGGTGGTTATCTCAGGGAGAGAACTTTGGTGGTAGGTGTGGTTTAGAATAAGCTTGTAATATAAAGCACTGTTAATCACTAATAAAGACAAGTAAGTTAATGCAAATCAAATGATCTACTGAGAAAAAACACAATGAGAAAATATTTGAGGAGCAAAGAGGAAAAGAAGGCCCAAGAATGTCAAAAGAAAATGTAAAAGCAAGGTCTAAGCACTAGTGCAGCGGGTTAAGCACATGTGGCATGAAGCACAAGGACCGGTATTTAGGATTCTGGTTTGAGCCCCTAAGTTTCCCACCTGCAAGGGGGTCGCTTCACAAGTGGTGAAGCAGGTCTGCAGGTGTCTATCTTTCTCTCCCCCTCTCTGTCTTTACCTCCTCTCTCTGTCCTATCCATCAACAACAATAATAACAAGGGCAACAAAATGTAAAAAAAAGATGGTCTCCAGGAGCAGTGGATTCATAGTGCAAGCACCGAGCTCCAGTGATAACCTTGGAGGCAAAAAAAAACAAAGAAAAAGAGAGAAATAAAATGTAAAAGCAGATAACTTTTGGGGGGGAGAAACCTATTTATTTATTTTATTAATGGGTAGAGACAGAGAAATTGAGAGGGGGGAGCGAAAGAGTAAAAGAAACAGAGGTACCTGCAGCCCAGCTTCACCACTCGTCAAGCTTTCCCCTGCAGGTGGGACCAGGCCCTTGCACAGTATAATGTGTGTGCTTAACCAGGTACAAAAAAAAAAGGTTTGAGAACTCCATCCAAAAGTACAACTTAATCAGTTCACTCAGAGTTTTATCTGTTGAGTTGAATTTCTGGATTCCACATCACTGGAAATTGTCTCTTAACCTCAGTTCCTGGATGAGAACTCACTTTAGGCCATTGCTGCACTTCCTTCCAACCTGTGAGTGGGCATTACCTTTATAGACCTGATCAAAGCTATCACAAATGAAAGGTCTTATCAATAGAACAATCCTACTTTCTCAATAAAATAAGGAGTGTTCACTTCCTGGAACATGATGGCAGAGGAGGAACTAGAGGGGGTTGAATTATTATGTGGAAAACTGAAAATGTTATATATCTACAAACTAATGTATTATTTATTTATTTATTCCCTTTTGTTGCTCTTGTTTTATTGTTGTAGTTATTATTATTGATGCCATTGTTGTTGGATAGGACAGGAAGAAATCTAGAGAGGAGGGGAAGACAGAAAAGGGGAGAGAAAGACAGACACCTACAGACCTGCTTCACCACCTGTGAAGCGACTCCCCTGCAGGTGGGGAGCTGGGGGCTCAAACTGGGATCCTTAATGCCAGTCCTTTCGCTCTGTGCCACATGCGCTTAACCAGCTGCACTACCATCCAACTCCCCAAACTAATGTATTTTACTGTCGAATGTAAACCATTAATCTTCCAATAAAGAAAAAAATAAGGTATTCAAAATTTTTTATTGAATGAATGGTGGCACAATCTGAAGGGAAATGAACATGGGAAACAGACGGTGCTCCTGAGGAAGGGGCTCATGGCACTGACTCCTGAGTCAAGCTAGGAATGTGGCAATTCATGGACAGGACTGACAAGCTGAGAAAAAACGCAAGGGCTTAGAAGGTGGAGTTTTCAAAAAGGTGAAAAAATATATAGTTGGAATAAGGAGCTAAAGAAAGTAGAGGGGTGAGGGCAGGGGTGCATAGCATAATGGCTATGCAAAGAGACTCTCATGCGTGAGGCTCCAAAGTCCCAGGTTCAATCCCCTTGTACCACTGTAAGTACTGTAGCAGTGCTCTGGTAAAAATAAAATAAAATTTTAAAAAAGGAGAGAAGGAGAGAAAAAGAGAGAAAGAGAGAGAGAGAGAGAAATTGGAGGAGAGAGAGGCTCTCAATGACCCGTTTGGAGAAGCGACCACAGCCATGGGAGTGACAAGAGGCAGCTGGTCCACCCAGCCCTCTGTGAAGACCCATGGGGTGGGGTAGAGGGTCACCTGCAGACATTTTCTTTTGTTTTATTGCCTCCAGGTTTATCACTGGGGCTCAGTGCTGGCATTAAGAATCTACTGCTCCTGGCAGCCACCTCGGCCCTATTTTATTGGACAAGACAGAGAGAAACTGAGGGGAGGGGAGATAGAGAGGGAAAGAGAAAGATAGACAACTGCAGACCTGCTTCACTGCTTGTGAAGTGGGGCCTCAGCAGGTGAGGAGAGGGGGCTTGAACCCAGACCGCTGCATTTAATACTATGTGTGATTAACTGGGTACGCTACTGCCTGGCCCCAGCGTTTGTTCTTCATCTTCTCCAAAACTGAATTCTGATGTCAAGCCCTACTCTTGTCCCACCTTAGCAAACAACAATCCCAACTCCCTTGCTCTGTCATATAAACAACCTGGAAGTGACCTTTGGTTCCTCTCTCCTCTCACCCTCCACATCCAACCCATCAAGAACTGGTGACTCTCCAAGCTCCACTGCCTTTACCCAACTCAGCTTGTCATCATCTTTTGCCCTTAACTCTTGAAATAGCTACTTATTTTGTCTCTCGGGTTCATCTTCAACTACTCTTTCTTTTCTTTAGTGTGTGTTTGTGTGACTTCATTGCTCCTAGGCCAACTTTTTCATTTATATAGACAGAAAGATGGAGAGAGAGAGAGAGAGAGAGAAAGGAGAGAAGGAGAGAGACCACAGCACAGGAGCTTTCCCTGGTACCATCACACCCAGTGCCAGGGTTCTAACCTGGGCTGCATGCTTGCCAAGCACACTCTCTGCCTAGTGACCTATCTCTCAGCTTTCCTCTATATACCAACCACAGAGACACAGTGACAACTAAGAATTTATATCAGAGACTTGGGAGGCATTGTGTTTAGTGAGATAAGTTAGAAAGAGAAGGACAAGTGCCAGATGATCTCACTTATAGATAGGACTTAAGAAATAAGGACAAAAGAGGAAAACACTAAGTAAAACTTGGACTGGGTGGGGTGTACTGCGCCAAAGCAAAGGATTCTGGGAGAGAGGAGAAGGGAGGTGAAGAGGACCATGGGATCTTGGTATATGATGACAGAAAGGGTCCTAACTTGTGGGTGAGAGTGTCCTGCAGACACCCACCACAAGAGATGAGAAACTGTACCCAGGTGTCAACAACTAGACTATAAACCATTAACCCCCCAGTAAAATGGAAGAAAACAATAAAGAGGGAAAATCTTTGAGGAGAAGAAGAAAACACAGGAGGTAATTACTTCCTGCTTAAATCAGTAACTTCTCTCACTCAAAATATTATATATTTTTCACCGCACACTCAGAATAAGGCCTGTTTTCTCAAGCTGACCTCTCACGACAGTTGGCCATGTTTATCCTCCCCATGCCACGCTGTGTAGGCTAAGGCTAATGTCCGAAGCGCTTTCTCTCCTACCAGGCACCATCACGGAAGAGGCTCTCTGCCTGGTGTGACCGGTCTCCCCCACACTTCTCAGGGACTTCTTTGTCTTTGGGTCCCAACTTAACAGGCCTCATCCTCTGAGGTGCCTTTCCTGTCTGCTGTTTGAAGTCGATCTCCTTGGCTATCATTTCAGCACAGCAACATTCACTGTGTTGCACTTCTGTCAGTGGGGAGTTATCTATTTTTTATTGGTGTATTACTGTCTCCTCCACCAGATTATACATCCAATGAAGGCAGAAGCACATGAATTTTGTTGGCCACTGTTTAGCTAGCACAGGGTGATCACATTTGGTGAATGACAAGTGAATGAGTGAGGGAAGCATCTTCAGAATTCATGTCAACCTTCTAATACTTAACCATCTCTCTCTCTCTTATTTTTTCTCTTTTTAAGACTTACTTATCATTGAAAAGGAGGCAGAGGGAGAAGCAGCATCACTCTGGCACATGCAATGTGGGGGCTAAAACCCAGCACCTCATACTTGAGGGTCCAGCAATTCACTAATCGACCTCCCGCCCCCCCAACCCCCAGCTCACCCCTGGTTACCTTCTCAATGAGGAGGCTTGCCTTCAATTGATCTTTGTCTCCTCCTACTCCTCTCCACACCCACCAGCCAGATGACAGACATCAAGCAAGTGTAACTCTAATAAGGGTGAGTTCCTAGTGTAATGCAAGAGAAGCAACTTTAAATAACGGTAATTAAAAATCATGAGGGGGGGGGTAAGGCTGTAATGCAGCGGGTTAAGCACACATGACGTGAAACTCGAGTACCGGAGTAAGGATCCCGGTTCGAGCCCCCGGCTCTCCACCTGCAGGGGGGTAACTTCACAAGTGGTGAAGCAGGTCTGCAGGTGTCTATCTTTCTCTCCCCATCTCTGTCTTTCCCACCTCTCTCCATTTCTCTCTGTCCTATCTGGTAACAACAATATCAATAACAACAATAATAACCACAACAATGATAAAAACAACAAGGGCAACAAAAAAGGAAAATAAATAAGTAAAATTTTTTATATTTATTTTATTTATTTATTCCCTTTTGTTGCCCTTGTTGTTTTATTGTTGTAGTTATTATTGTTGTTGTCGTTGTTGGATAGGACAGAGAGAAATGGAGAGAGGGAGGGGAAGACAGAGAAAAGGAGAGAAAGATAGACACCTGCAGACCTGCTTCACCGCCTGTGAAGCGACTCCCCTGCAGGTGGGGAGCCGGGGTTCGAACCGGGATCCTTATGCCGGTCCTTGTGCTTTGCGCCATCTGCGCTTAGCCCGCTGCACTACAGCCCGACTCCCAGTAAAATATTTTTTAAAAAATCATGACCTGAGTTGCACAAGAAACTGCATACTCAACATTATCATGCAATGCTTGACCCACACAGCCGCACTAAATAGTGAAATAAATAAATAGCTAAATAGCTAAATAAATAGTGAAAATAGCTAAATAGCTATTTTAAATTACTAAATAGCTGCTAAATAGTGAAAAGTATAATACAAGCTAAAGTTGGTGTAAAAAATGTTCTTTTTTCCATTTCTCATTTTCTTCAAGATTTTCTTAGAGGATTAGAACAATTTTTATTCTCACACGTCCCTTCTTGTTATTACAAAGGTCAAAGACACTAAGTGTGGGTTTTAAACATTGAGAAATTCTGTGGTCTAGTGGAGCAGAATTGAAAGCCCAGAAATAAGTCCCCACACCTATGGACAATTCATTTTTGACAAGGAGGCCCATAACAAATGGAAGAAGAGTCTCTTCAGTAAGTGGTGTTGGGGAAATTGCAAACAAATGAAACTGGACCACCACATATCACTGTGCACAAAAGCCAATCCAAGTAGATCAAAGACACGGGCATTAAATGACCAGAAACCATCAAATACATACAACACTTTACAACCAGTGCTTCAGAAAGGTCTTCAAAGACTCAAATGCAACAGCAAAGAAAACAAAAATACATCAATGAGACTACATCAAACTGAAAAGCTTCTGTACAGCAAAGGGTGTCAGACCCTAACAGAAAGACAGGCTACATTATGGGCAAAGATCTTCATACAGCATGCATCAGATAAAGGACCTATAACCAAAATATAAAGAGCTCAGTAAAATTCACATTCACACACACACACACACACACACACACACACACACACACACACACATACGCACGCGCACGGGCGCACACACGCACACTCCCATTGGAAAATGGGACACGGACATGGACAGAAACTTTACCAGGGAAGAGACACAAAGGCCAATAGAGTATCAGAGAGATGCAAATAGAGGCAGCAATGAGACACCGCTTCACACCCCTGTGAGCGCCATACAATGGAAGGAGAACAACAACAAATGTTGGAGAGGATGTGGGGGGAAAGGGACACTTCTGCACTGCTGGTGGGAGTATGAATTCGTCCAACTCTTCCCAGAACACTAGAAATGGACCCACCCTGTGACTCAGCTGTTTCCCTCCTGGTGATTTACCCAAAGGGGCGGGGGGAACACCTATCCGAAGAGATTTATGTGTGCCTATGTTCATAGCAGCACAATTTGTAATTCCCTGGAAGCAACCCAGATGTCCAACAACAGATGAGTGGCTTAAAAAAATGTGGTATCTATACACAATGGAATACTACTCAGCTGCTAAAAAATGATGGAGTTGGGAGTCGGGCGGTAGCACAGCGGGTTAAGTGCACGTGGCACAAAGCACAAGGACGGGCGTCAGGATCCCGGTTCGAGCCCCACCTCCCCACCTGCAGGGGAGTCCCTTCACAGGTGGTGAAGCAGGTCTGCAGGTGTCTGTCTTTCTCTCCCCCTCTCTGTCTTCCCTCCTCTCTCCATTTCTCTCTGTCCTTTCTAATAACAACGACAGCAATGGAAACAATAATAATAACTACAACAACGATAAAACAACCAGGGCAACAAAAGGGGGGGAAAAAAAGCCTCCAGGAGCAGTGGATTCATGGTACTGGTACCGAGCCCCAGCAATAACCCTGGAGGCAAAAAAAAAAATGATGGAGTCACCTCTTTTGCATTATCTTGGGTGAAACTTGAAGACATTATGTTAAGTGAGATAAGCCACAAAGAAAAAGACAAATACTGAATGCTCTCACTTATAAGAGGGACTTATTAATGAATTAACTAATTGATTAATTAAGAGAAACTTAATACAAAGGGACAGGGAGGAAGAAGAGAAAGTGAAACATGGACTGGACGTGGTGTATTGCATCGAAGCACAGGACTGTGGGGAAGGAATGAAGGGGAAAGGGGCAAAAGAGAAGTCTGATATCTGGTGCATAATGAAATTATACTCACGTGTCAATGACAGCACTGTGAAGAATTATCTCCCTCAGTAAAAAGATAAAAAACAAAATAAAATAAAAAAGAAAGAGAGAAACTCTGTGGCTTGCCCCATGTAATGAGTCCTGATCACTGAGAGGGCATCCTCTTTGTTTATTCAGCTGGGCTTCTGGTATGACTTTCTCCACCAGTTCTTTACATGTCGTGTTCCCTTTCCAACCACCAGAAGATGCAATAGAGAATTCAGCCTTCCAGAAGTTAAGACAGCTGCAAATCGCACTTTCATTAGCGCCACATTTTAAGCGACTTAGGTCATATTTGAGACACGTGTGCTGCCAACTTGTCAAACATGTGTATGATTAATAAATTACAAGCAGCTTATCTTGGTCTGGCATTTCCATTTCCCATAAATTCCTCGCCATAGGCCACCCTCACTCCTTTAAGATGACTTATTATGCAAATTAAAATGGAAAAGATAACAGTGATTTTTTTGAAGTGTGAAAGTTTTAAAGTTACCATTTTACAGTTGGCAGTTAAAGACATTCCATAACCTAAAAAGTAATTTGGAGTATATATAGTCTGTGACCGCTCGGAATCACCACAGCTAGAAAACTTTATCATGGCGCCTGGTACATGAAATCAGCCTTTAGTGAGGGCTTCATTTGTAGCACATATTTTACAGCATGTTATCACATTCAACCCTCAACTCTTGCAGACACTGGTAAAATTTGCTTCTGTGGAGGAGGGAAGGTGATGGGCCATTCAGGAGAGGTGCCATGACGGAAGTCCAAGCTCTAACACTTATACCCAGCACTTGAGCCCATTTCTGTCTGACTGCAAAGGCTCTGCTCATGGTGCCGGGAGTGTTCTACTCAATTAACTTAATGTGTTAGAGCCCCAGTATCCGGGAATGTACTGTTCTAATGTCTCAGTTCTGCAATTATACGGTCCTGGGTAGCACACATTTTCAGCAGAGTAAATCTGTCACTCAGAAGCAACAGGAAAAGGTTATATGCACTTCTGTGATGTTCCATTATGCAACGTTATACACTTGTAAAACTATAGTAACACAAGAAATAGTGTAACTATAGTCTAGAGAAGAACTGTCAGCATAAACAATTTTACTCTCCTTTCTTTTTTTATATTTATTTTCCCTTTTGTTGCCCTTGTTTTTTTATTTGTTGCTGTAGTTATTGTTGTTGTTGTTATAGATGTCATCATTGTTAGATAGGACAGAGAGAAATGGAGAGAAGAGGGGAAGATAGAGAGGGGGAGTGAAAAATAGACACCTGCAGACCTGCTTCACCACCTGTGAAGCAACTTCCCTGCAGGTGGGGAGCCGGATGGGCTTGAACTTGGATCCTTATGCCGGTCCTTGCGCTTCACACCACGTGCACTTAACCCGCTGCACTACCGCCCGACTCCCTTAACCTCCTTTCTTAGAATATCATTTTTTCAAGTATTTTCAACTCCACGTGGGCTCATTTTAGAAAGCTGTACATGTACAGTAACTGGAATTCATTTTTCTAATTCTACCTAGAAATAACAGAACTCAGATCTAGTATAAAGAAAAAAATAGACTATAAAGAAGTTTTGTGTATGTTGCTGGGGTGGGTGGAGGAAGCAGACTTAGAAAGAAATAAAGGATGAAACATTTCTACAAACCAAATTTTGGGTTACCTGACGAAGAGGAGCTTGGGTGAAATCTATTTAAAATGTTAAACATGAGGAAAAAGAATAGGAAGGAAGGAAGGGAAGAAGGAAGGGAGAAAGGAAGGAAGGAAGGAAGGAAGGAAGGAAGGAAGGAAGGAAGGAAGGAAGGAAGGAAGGAAGGAAGGAAGGAAGAACAATCTAGGTAAGAGAAAAACAAGTGATGCATATAGCTGGGGTCCGTCCTCCCCCCAGCACACAGCTGTTCACTGCAACAACTGAATCGAGCATGAGATGCCAGCTGTGGTGTCTGACTGAAACTGCTGTCTTGTTTCTTTTTCTTTAGCTACTAAGCAACACATCTACCTCAGCGTTCTTGCCCTTGGCTCTCAATCTTGTATTCAGGTCTATATGCTGGATGTTTATTTGTTCTGATAAAAGCAGTTCTGTCCTGTCTTAGTTATATCAGCTTACAAGGTTAACCTGTGAAGCTGCCTAGAATGGCAGAATGCAGATGAAACTTCAGAATTACTTAAAGGTAAATAAAAATGAGTGTCTTGGATGACAAGAGATGGTGGATGTAGTCAAATGTGTACTGGAGAGAATGTTTACAGCCTTGTTTTATTATAATAGCAGAGAGCTCAAGATGAGAAAATATAGTAACCAAGCATTCAAATTGAATCTTTAAAAATTCAGCTTTTGGGAGTCAGGCAGTAGCACAGTAAGTTAAGCGCACATAGCGCGACCAGCTTAAGGATCCCAATTCGAGCCCCCAGCTCCCCACCTGCAGGAGGGGTCGCTTCACAGGCGGTGAAGCAGGTCTGTAGGTGTCTGTCTTTCTCTCCCCCTCTCTGTCTCCCCCTCCTCTCTTCATTTCTCTCTGTCCTATCTAACAATGACAACATCAATAACAACAACAATAATAACTACAACAACAATAAAAACCAACAAGGGCAACAAAAGGGAAAATAAATAAATATAATAAAATTCAGCTTTTTGGTGTATTGTACCAAAGTAAAAGGCTATGGAGTATGGGGAAGGGTTCAAGTCCTGGATCATGATGGCAAAGGATGACTTAGTGGGGGTTGAATTGTTATGTGGAAAACTTGGAAATGTTATGCATGTACGAACTATTATATTTCACTGTCAACTGCAAACCATTAATCCCTCAATAAAGAAATTCTTAAAATTCAGCTTTTATCAAACAAACATTTTTTTAAAATGCTTTTGAACCATAAAATCAAAAATTTTTTTGTTTTTAAAAGAAAAAAAGGCAAAGCCTTTTAAGTCTAGTTAAGCCCAAAAGAGAAAAAAATACATAAATGCTAAAATAAACTGATTCACAAAACACAAGAAATAAAAAGTCATTGTTTTAAGTGATGGGCAGAAGGAGATAACATAATGGTTATGCAAAAGATTCTCATGCCTGAGGCTCCGAAGTTGCAGGTTCAATTCCCCTGCACCATTATAAACCAGAACTGAGTAGTGCTCTGGTAAAAAAAAAAAAAAAAAAGGAGGGGGGTACCGGGTGGTGGCAACCTGGTTGAGTACACATGTTATAGTGTGCAAGAACCCAGGTTCAACCCCCGCCTAACCCCCACCTGCAGGGAGAACGCTACACAAGTGGTGAAGCAGGGCTGCAGGTGTCTATCTCTCTCTCCCCCTCTCTGTCTTCCCCTCCTCTCTTCATTTCTCTCTGTCCTATCCAACAACAATGACACCAATAGCAACAATAATAATAACCAAAGCAATGATAAAAACAAAGGGGGAAAAATGGCCTCCAGGAGCAGTGGATTCATGGTGCAGGCACCAAGCCCCAGCAATAACCCTGGAGGGAAAAAGAATTATTTAAAGAGAGAGAGATTTCATTGTCTTAAGTCATAAGTACTGATATCTTTGACACACAGCACTCTCTAGCTGACACACACCACACATAATCAAGTTAGCCGAGCAGCTGGGGCTGGGTGAGTGGCAAACTGGTCACATAGAACTGAAACACATGCTCTGCAGTGGGCATCTGACAGTAAATATTTCAGACTTCCTGGATCACTGAACCCCTGTGCAAAACCACAGCTCTCCCAACTGCAATGCCAGGGTACCAATACAGAAAACCAAATGAATTATATGGAATTTCCAAATAAAATTTTATTTATAAAACAACAAAAGATCAATGGATGACCCACAGGCAATTCTTACGAACCCTTCAATTAGAACTACACATTTCTTTGCTCTTTCTCACATGTATAAATAATAAATAAACAAATAGAAATGGCAAGGGAGGACCACAGGAGACTTTTCCAAGGAGTCATAAGAAGGTGTTCTGTTTCACTGCATATCTATGCCAAATGTCACAAGGACTCTGGAATCCATAGGGCCATAAAATTTTGGAAAGAAAAGAGAGATTGGTTAAAAAAAAATGGAACAAATTTTTAAAATAGGAAATTTTACTGAAAATGGGCCACAGAAGTTTCCTATTAGTATGCAGGAAAGTATGCAAATGCAATTCCAGAAATCCAGTCAGTATTTACCAGAAAGCCAGAGCAAATATCAGTCTTAATGATGAACCAGAAATATTAAAATAAGGATCAAATCAAGAAAAGCAAGTTACACTACTGTCATTCGCAGTGCCCTAGAGTACTAACACAGTAGATGCAAACAAAACTTAAGCAAGGTATGACTTTTTTGTTGTTGTTGTTGTTACTAATTTTTTTTTTAATTTTTTATTTAAGAAAGGATTAATGAACAAAAACATAAGGTAGGAGGGGTACAACTTCACACAATTCCCACCACCCAATCCCCATAACCCACCCCCTCCCATGGTAGCTTTCCCATTCTCTAGCCCTCTGGGAGCATGGACCCAGGGTCGTTGAGGGTTGCAGAAGGTAGAAGGTCTGGCTTCTGTAATTGCTTCCCCGCTGAACATGGGCGTTGACTGGTCGGTCCATACCCCCAGTCTGCCTCTCTCTTTCCCTAGTAAGGTGTGTCTCTGGGGAAGCTGAGCTCCAGGATACATTGGTGGGGTCTTCAATCCAGGGAAGCCTAGCCAGCATCCTGGTGGCATCTGAAACCTGGTGATTGAAAAGAGAGTTAACATATGAAGCCAAACAATTTGTTGAGCAGGGAAGATAGACTTTCAGTGTCCATATACTTTAAGATCTGTGGTGTGGAGCTGGCAAGATAGTTCACCTGGGCAGTGCACTTGCTTTGTCATGTCTTTACTGCACTGGAGGAGACGTCAGTGCATGGGGCGGGCGAGAAGGAAGAGACAGAGAAATGAGAGACACCAATACCCCACTTCATCATCCATGGAAGGTCCATGCTGCCACTGGTGCTCCCAAGTGGTGCTAACGTTCCAACCAAGTGCAAGGCATGTGCTTTTCCAGCCGAGCTATCTCGCAGCCCCTTTCTCTTTTCTTTTAGAGTGTCCCGAAGTAGCAGATTATAAGCTAGCCAGCTTCTCCTTTCATGCCTGACATTGTGAACCTTATGAAACTGCTTTTGGAATCATCCCAACGGCTCTCATGATTAGGATTTCCACAACTGACCTCCTGGGAGATCAACAGAAACAACAAACTGTCCTTTGAATAGTTCCACAGTTTCTCCCATTTTCCAGCTTTTTTTTTTTGGACATCTGTTGAATTCCTTTTATTCATTTGGAACATAACGACAGCAGCAGAGACAGCAGACCAGCACAATTTCCTCTAACCTCTGCTACTCCCCTCGGATGCACACTCTTCCCCCACTTGTCTTTGCATCATTTCCTCCATACCTGGCCTGTTCCTCAATACCTTCCCTCCCCAGGACAAGCCTGTGCCTGCCTGCCTGCCTGCTCTCCACTCTGCTGCCCTGCCCCAGCTTTCCCCTTCTGTGGTCTCCCCACTCCTCTGTCACAAGCAACCCGTCGCTCTCAGTGCTTCAGCACAGATAGGAGTTCTCTTTCAGGTCATCCTTCCTTCCCCAAATAGGCAGCATATTTTACTTTAAAACTTTTTCTTTTATCTTTACTTGTTTATTTGATAGATACAGCCAGAAATCGAGAGGGAATGGGGAGACAGAGACGCCTACAATACTGCTTGACCAGTTGCAAAGCTTTCCCCTTGCAGGTGGGGACGGGGGCTTGAACCCCAGTCCCTGCACATTATAATGTATTCACTTAACCAGGCATACCACCACCTGGCCCCACATATTTTACTTTCATAAAAACAGAATATGGGGGGAGTCGGGCGGTAGCGCAGCGGGTTAAGCGCACATGGTGCAAAGCGCAAGGACCGGCGTTAAGTATCCCGGTTTGAGCCCCCGGCTCCCCACCTGCAGGAGGTCGATTTGCAAGAGGTGAAGCAGGTCTGCAGGTGTCTGTCTTTCTCTCCTCCTCTCTGCCTTCCCCTCCTCTCTCCATTTCTCTCTGTCCTATTCAGCAACAACAACAGCTATGACAACAATAACAACTACAACAAGCACAACAACAAGGGCAACAAAGTGAGAAAAAATAGCTTCTAGGAGCAGTGGAATCATAGTGCAGGCACCGAGCCCCAGCAATAACCCTGGAGGCAAAAAAAAAAAAAATATATATATATATATATATATATATATAATATGTAGAATATGGGGCTGGGCAGTGGCATACCGGGTTAAGCACATATAGCGGGCAGCACAGGAACCAATTCAAGGATCCCAGCTTGAGCCCCCAGCTCCCCACCTGCAGAGGGGTCATTTCATGGGTGGTGAAGCAGGTCTGCAGGTGTCTATCTTTCTCTCCACCTCTCTGTCTTCCCCTCCTCTCTCAAGTTCTTTCTGTCCTATCCAACAACGACAACAACAAAAATGGGGAAAAAATGGCCGACAGGAACAGCAGATTTGTAGTGCAGGCACATGCCCCAGCAATAACCCTGGAGACAAAAAGAATAGAATAGAATAGAATAGAATAGAATAGAATAGAATAGAATAGAATAGAATAGAATAGAATAGAATAGAATAGAATAGAATAGAATAGGCAAGCAGCTAAATATACATTATCATGCACAAGGACCCAAGTTCAAGCCTCCAGTTCCCACCCGCAGGGGAGAAACTTGACAAGTGGTGCCTCTCTGTCTCTTTCTCCCTCTTGATCTCCCTCTCAGTTGCTCTCTGTCCTATCAAATATAATGAAAATAAAATTATTTTTTAAATATATTATAAAAGAATGCAGTCAATATGACTGTCACATGCTGTCATATTAACCTTTCATGCAGACTATTGAAGTGCTTTTCTAGTTATTACTCACAGGCCTAAGGGAGTTTTGCATAGAAAAACCCCAAGGAGATATAAATGTGTTAAATCATGACATTTAGGACAAACTAGGGTGTGCCACCAGGACACTTATTTTTTAACCTTTGCATTTATTATCCTAATTTTCTCTTGCCTGCAAGAGTCATGAAATAGAAATACTGACCTCCAACTGCCTGTGTCGGTGACTGAAGGAACCAAACTCTCCAAATAGTAGTGAAAATCCTTTAAAGTTAGTCATGCCCTATAGAAGTGTGATGCACTGGGATGGGTGGTGGTGCACCTGGTTGAGTGCACATGTTACAATGTGCAAGGACCTGGGTTCAAGCCCCTGCTCCCCACCTGCAGGGGGAAAAGCTCTGCGAGTGGTAAAGCAGGGCTGCAGGTGTCTGTCTTTCTCCCTCTCTGTCTCCACCTTCCCTCTTGATATCTGGCAGTCTCTATCCAATAAGTAAATAAATAAAAAATGTAAAAAAAACTATAAAAAAGAAGTGTGATGCATTAATTCATGTTTCCTGTCACACAACTCTTTCATATTCCTTCAGCCCATATCCTGGGAGAACTATGGCAGTTACTGTTATCAAGCACAGAACTTTGGTGGTGGCAGAGGTGTGGAACTATACCCTTATTAAATCAGTACTACCTTCTTTTTTAAATATTTATTTCCTTTTGTTGCCCTTGTTGTTTTATTACTGTAGTTATTATTGTTGTTGTTATTGATGTCATTGTTGTTGGATAGGACAGAAATGGAGAGAGGAGGGGAAGACAGAGAGAGGGAGAGAAAGATAAGACACCTGCAGAGCTGCTTCACCGCTTGTGAAGTGACCCTCTGCAGATGGAGAGCTGGGATCCTTGTACCGGTCCTTGTGCTTTGCGCCACATGCGCTTAACCCGCTGTGCTACCGCCTGACTCCCTAAATCAGTACTACCTTCTAAACTATCATCAGTTGGACTGAATATGTACAAGTAATGCACTGAACTTACAGCAGATGCATGCTCTTATTTTTCCTCTGAATGCTGATTGCCAGGTCACGCTTATACTCTTTTCTTTCTTCTGAGTAGTCAGATAAGCTATTACAGGATATCCAGGCTTAAAAAGCAGAAAGGGTTCAGCAGGGAAGCAATTACAGAAGCCAGACCTTCTACCTTCTGCAACCCTCAATGACCCTGGGTCCATGCTCCCAGAGGGATAGAGAATGGGAAAGCTATCAGGGGAGGGGGTGGGTTATGGAGATTGGGTGGTAGGAATTGTGTGGAGTTGTACCCCTCCTACCTTATGGTTTTGTTAATTAATCCTTTCTTAAATTAAAAAAAAAGCAGAAAGGGAATAATCAGGATATTAACACCCACTATTATCAAGCATTTAATTGGTAATGTGTGGAACAATATATGTATGCTGAAAATGTAAATGAGATGTGTAATCTTTGAAGTCCAGGCTAAATCATGCTTTATTACAAACAATGTAAGCGTTTCAGTGAATCAATGAGTTTGCCTTCCCTAGTTAAAGTAGACACTATCTATGTTTTTCTGTATTACATGGCTTTTTCCCCTCAGAGTTATCCCTGCCTAATGTCTTCTATATTTTTGAGATCTTTTGTCCACAGATTATTAAATGTTGACTAGATTTCTAAAAAAATAATCCAAATAAACCAAACATCAATCTTTACTAACAAAAATTTCTCCAATAATGCACAATTGCTTGATGATGTATTTTAAAAGTCTTCTGATTGCTTGTTGAAATGCAAAATGAAAACTCACAAATTCATGAGTAGACACAGAACACAATCTGATAAACAGATCAAGCGGTGGGACTGAAAACAGTTTAGAAACAAAGGAGCACATATCAGGTCAACTGAGTCTAACAAAGTACAAAGGCAAATGAAGTGCAAAAGGGGGTTTTGTTTTGGTTTGGCTTGTTTGTTTGTTTTCAAAAAAAAACACAGGAATAGTTGGAAAGCCATATGTAAAATAATTCAGCTTTTATTCACACTTCATGCCAGACCTGAAAATCACTTCACAATAGATCAGGATCAGAGACCTCAATGTACAACATTAAAAATAATAAAAAAATAAAAATTCTGAAAGATATTTAGGAGAAAAATCTTTGTGACCTAGAACTGGGTAGAGGTTTAACTATGATACATAAAGGAAAGAACTTGGTAAGTTAGACTTTATCAAAATAAATAACTTCTGCTCTTTTGAGGACATTGCTATGGCAATAAAGAGACCACCAACTAGGAGAACACACTTGTGAATCATATGTCTCATATCCAGAACGTGAAGGAAAAAAAACCTCAAAGTTCAATAATAAACAATGCAGTTTTCAAGTGAGAAGGAGAGGCGAATGGCTACTGCACCACAGAAGGCATATGAATTGCAAACAAGGCACATAAAACATATCCAACACTACCTGCCACTGGTAAATGAAAATTAAAACCACAACACGAAGTCACTGGAAGTCAAGAGAATGACTAAAAATCAATGATAAGAACCATACAGTGTGTGAGGAAGAGGTGGAGTGAATGGGACCCTCATACAATGCTGTTGAGAATGCAAAATTATGCTCTTACAGCGGGAGACATCGTTTTCAAATGTTTATGCTGATTTTTTCGGACTAGCCCCAAACTGGAAACAATCCAAAATTCCATCAACAGATGAAAGACTAAGCATTGGAATATGTCTACATAATGGGGCAGGAGTCAACAATTTAAAAGAATGAACTAGGGACTCAGAGATAATTCATCAGGTACAGTGCGTGCCTTCTCCTGCTTGAAGCCTTGGGTTTGAGACTCAGCGCTACGTGGAAGCACCACCCACAGCACCACAGGGAGCTCTGTGGATGCAGGGGGAAACTGTGGTGTCTCTCCTCTCTTTCAGCTTGAATGCAGGCAAAGAATTATGTCTGGGAAGCCAACCAGCACTATCACACTTTATGAGTCCACTTGTAGATAGATAGATGGATGGATTAATGGCTAGATAGATGATAGGTAGATAACAGCAGATAGAACCATTGGCATGTACAACATGGATAAATCTCAAAATAATGATGCTGAATAATAAAAAAGCCAATGCCTAGAGATAGTATAGTGATTATGAATAATGATTAAGAAAAGAAACACACACAGAATATATACTGTATGATTCCACTATATACCATCTTATTTTTATACTTTCTGTAGTCTAGAGCTATAAGAGAAGTACATCAGAATTTCACTCCAGACAAAAAAAAAATTTTACAGAGGAGAATTAGTGGGGGTCGGGTAGTAGTGCAGCGGGTTAAGTGCATGTGGTGCGAAGCGCAAGGACCAGCAAAACGGTCCCGATTGGAGCCTCCAGCTCACCACCTGCAGGGGAGTCGCTTCACAGATGGTGAAGCAGGTGTTCAGGTGTCTATCTTTCTCTCCCCCCTCTGCCTTCCCCTGTTCTCTCCATTTCTCTCTGTCCTATCCAACAGCCATAACTACAACAACAATAAAAACAAGGGAAATGAAAGGAAAAATAAATAAATAAATATTCAAAGGAGAATTAGTCACATTAACCTGAACCAACAGAATGGGCTTTAGGATTTACAAAAAGCCTTGACAGGCAAACTGGATCCCACACTGATGGGGTCCAGTCTAGGTGACATGAGTGAACCACAGTGATGGCCCCATTTCATATCATTCAGGATTCTCCAGAGAAACAATGACAATGGCAAATATATACCCACACACACATATATATGTATTTCACTATTTCCCTGCCCATCTATCCATCACCTATCATGATGGAGAGGGAATGACTATGTATGTCCATCAAATTTTAATGTGAATTATTTCACATAATTATGAAGGTTGGGGAGTCTACCATCTTCTTCTGCCTGTAAGCTGGAAAATGATAAAATTCAACCCAAAGGACCAGACGGGGCACATTCAGTACAGCACCTATGTTACTATGTGTAAAGATCCAAGTTCAAGCCTGCCTGCTTCACAAGCAGTGCCACAGTTGATGGTTTTCTCTCTCCCTCTCTATTTCCCCATCCCTTTCAATTTCTCTCTATGCAAAATAAATAAATAAATAAATTCAGCCCAAGTTTAAAGGTTTGAGACTCAAGGAGCTCTGACATCCAAGGGCAGAAGAAGAGGGTGCTTCAGCTCTAACAGAGAGGGGAAAGGAAGAAAGAGAATTTGTCCTCTGCCCTTTTGCTCCTGTCAGTCTCTCAACAGGGTGGGTGAAACCCACCCACACTGGAGAAGGCAGTGGGTTTCTCTCAGTCCATCAGTCCAGTGCTCATCATTCCTGGAAATACCCTCAGAGACTCACCCAGAAGTAAGATTTGACTAGCCGTCTGGGAATCCCTTAGGTCAGTCTGGTTGACAGGGAGAATTATCTATCATCACACCATGGGAGGCAGCAATGGAGCTGGAGGGTGTGAACAATATGTGGACAGAGTGGAGCTCAGAGGCTGCCATGGAATAATGAGAAAACACACAGGACTAGTTTCCTAGGGACAAATCAGAGGGTTGTCACAGAGTCTCAGTGAGGGAACTCCGCAACACAATCGAATACCACCCCCCAAATCTGCCACCTGTCCACTTCTCTGTATGGCTTGACATCATCAAAAACTTTTTTAAAAATATAAATAATTAGTGAACTTAAGGACCGTAGTTAATAATCCTTTCCTAAAGCAGATATTTCTGTGATGATGTATGATGCCAACTCTTTTGGATACACCTCTGAAACTAATGAAAAAGCTCAAAGTTGATAAATTAGAATCGAAATTCACCTCCGAATATGAAACTACTTTGTATCTTAGTGTGGACAAGAGAAACTTTTTTGTTGTTTTTTTCCCCCTCCGGGGTTATAGCTGGGACTTGGTGTCTTCACTACAAATCCACTGCTCCTGAGGCTATTTTTTTATTTTCCACTGTTGTTGCTTTTGCATAAGACAGAGAG
This sequence comes from Erinaceus europaeus, assembly GCF_950295315.1. NCBI lineage: Eukaryota > Metazoa > Chordata > Mammalia > Eulipotyphla > Erinaceidae > Erinaceus > Erinaceus europaeus. The sequence continues at coordinate 63,655,266 of NC_080167.1, forward strand.
AAAATGAGAGGGGGGTAGACAGAGAGGGGGAGAGAAAGATAGACACCTGCAGACCTGCTTCACCGCCTGTGAAGCGACCCCACCCCTGCAGGTGGGAAGCTGGGGCTTGAACTGGGATTCTCGCACCTGGTCTCACACTATGTGCTCAATCTTAAGCCAGTGCATTACCACCCGGCCCTGAAACTTTTCCATTTTTAATAAATATCATCATAGTAGGATTTTTAAAAGTCCTAGTGTAAGGGAACGCTACAGAGGCACTAAAGGAGGTTCGATCCTATGCATTTCCTTGGTGCCTATGAATGTCTACAGAGAATCTGAACCAAACCAGCATCAAAGCATTTTCCCATGTCAAGGTGCAGGACATGAAATTCAATTTTCTCTCTCTTCATACCAGTGGAGGAAGGAGGGGTTAAAGGAGAAGAAAAACTGATAAGGAAGAAACTAGAGGAGAAACATGAAACAACTTGAGAAAAACAGAGCAGAAAAAAGTTAGGTGAAGGAGAAAAAGAATGATGGCAAATTGGAAGCTGAAGCTGAAAAGCAGATGCTTCTGCAGATAGAGTGTTTGCATAGGATTTGCTTCTGTCTCTGCAGGCTGGGGCCCAGGGCCCAGTGGTTCTCAGTTTCACTTTCACCACTACTGTTGAAAGGTCTAAGAATCCTGGGGCTGGGCAGTAGCGCACCTGGTTAAGCGCACATATTATCATGTTCAAGGACCAGGGTTCAAGCCCCCCCCCACCTGCAGGGGGAAACCTTCATGAGTGGTGAAGCAGGTCTGCAGATGTCTTTATCTCCTCTCCCCTCTCAATTTCTGTCTGTCCTAGCAGTTACAATAGAAAAAAAGAGAGAAAGAAAGAATGAATGAATGAAAAAAAGGAAGAAAACCTTTTTTAAAAAGTCTATAGGGCAAGTTGGGTGGTAGCACAGCGGGTTAAGTGCACAACTGGCCTAAGGATCCTGGTTCAAGCCCCCGGCTCCCCACCTGCAGGGGAGTTGCTTCACAGGCGGTGAAGCAGGTCTGCAGGTGTCCATCTTTCTCTCCTCCTCTCTGTCTTCCCCTCCTCTCTCCATTTCTTTCTGTCCTATCTAACAATGACGATATCAATAGCAACAACAATAACTACAACAACAATAAAAAATTAGAGCAACAAAAGGTAAAATAAATAAATATTAAAAAATAAAAGTCTATAGGAGTAATTTTCCTCTTAGTTTTCTTCTTGCTGATTCATAACATTCACCAGGAATTGGGAAAGGTTGTGGAGGCAAAAATTGGACTCTTAGTGATAAATTCAATGTAGTATATGCAGAAGTTGCTTTATAATCAAGCACACTTGAGACTCACTTGTTATAAAGTTATGCTACTTCAATAAAAATATTTTTTAAAACTTAAAGTTCACCAGCAGGAAAAGTAGCTCAGCTGGCAGAGTGTGGGGCTCCCAATTCAAACCCCAGCATCACATATACCGAAGGTACTCTGCTCTCTGCTCTCTTTCTCTCTCTCTCTCTCTCTCTCTCTCTCTCTCTCTCTCTCTCTCTCTCACTTTAACTCATATGAAATAAACCCTAAAAATTAAATAGGGGAGGAGGGCACTAGGCAGTGGCATACTCGGCAGAGTGCACATATTGAACCTGAGTTCAAGCCCCTGGTCCTTACACGCGGGGTAGGGGAGATGCTGCATGAGTGGCGAAGCAGCGCTCAGGTGTCTTTCTTTTTCTCTCCCCTTTCCCTCTCAATTTCTCTGTTTCTATTAACACACACACACACACACACACACACACACAAAAATGTCCACCTGCAGCGGTAGATTCCCATCGTGCAGGCACTGAACCGCAGTGATAGCCCTGGCAGCAGTAAAAGAAAGAAAGAAATGATTAAAATGACACATCAGTGGCCCAAGATATGGCACAGTGAAACAGCGTTGAACTTTCAAGCATGAGATCCCAATTTCAATCCCTGGCAACTCACGTGCTAGAGTGATGCTCTGGTTCTCTCTCATTCTCTGATAAATAAATAAATAAGTGTTTTTAAATGATAAATTGAAGAGCATCTGAAGCTTAAAGAACAAATGTGATTAATGTAATAGAGTTCTAACAAACATCATTTCTTCTTTAATTTTACCTCTGTATATAAATACTAAAAACAATTTAGTCTTGTAGGGGAATTAAATGGTTAACAACAACAACAACAACAAAAGAACTGGGTAGTGCAGGAAAGGGAGAGGAGAGAAAGATTTGTAACTGATTGCTAAGCCCACACAGGGCACTTCCTGGAGGAGTTTCACCTAATGGAAACCCTCTTGTGAAGTAAGGAACAGAGATCAAGGCCAATTTCAAAAGCAGAGAACAAATAAGAACAGACTGAGCTCTGTGCTACACTCTCAGCTTTCTGTGAGGGCCTAATCTGTCTGCCCTCCATGCCTCCACGGAGGTTTTCCTTTGGAGAATCAAACCTCTTGCCAAGTCATCTTTCAGCCAAAAATCATTTTCCTCTAATTTACAGGAAAAAGAGGAAGACAGAATCCCACCCATCCTTTTTCTGAGCTGATTACTTTCCACTTGAAAGTAATGGGCTTCCCACCATGAGGTCAAGCTGCTTTGTTCAGAGCATGAACTTGTACTTTTGCTTCACACGAGGCAATTCCAGCTGATGTGGACTTTTACCATGTAGTGTCAGAAGAGAAGTAGTAATGCTGCAGTTTTATTGAGATAAAAGACTCCCTCTCTGAGTTTATCTGTCCGTGAATAACACAAGAATCCATCATGAACAGATAATCCACTCAGAATATTTAAAATATGAATCAAGATGTATTTTAAGTGTCTTTGAGATGTGGACCAATGTTTCAGAAAACACACTGAAAACAGATATCTGTCACTCTCCCATGGAATACAAAATGCTACCCACACGGGGAAAGCCACATCTCTCCTTGGTAAGAAGTGATACATAGAGTGGAGGGGCCAGGACCTGGGTGCCCGGTAAACCTTAGAGGCTCACCTGACAAGTAGTAACCGTCTGGGGAAAAAAAAATGAACAAGGGGCTGGTCAGTAGTGCACTCAGTTAAGTGCACATACCACCATGCACAATGATTCAGGTTCAAGCCCCTGCTCCCTACCTGCAGGGAGGACGCTTCACAGGTAGTAGGCAGGTGTCTTTCCCTCTCCCTCTCTATCTCTCCTTCTCTCAATTTTTGTCTGCCCTGTCCAAAAAAAAAAAAAAAAAAAAGAACAATGAACTCAATAAACCCATCCCTACATCTTCCACTAGTTGAGAGGTCTTGTAACTCCTGGAAGAATTAGATAGCAGAGCTGGAATTGACTCCCAGGCACAGAAACTGCATCCAGTTGCATCCCAAATTGCAGGGATGAGAATGAATGACTTTAGCTTCATTGTGACAGAAAGGAGACTGGTGTAACCCAACGTGGGACCATTGCCCTGGGCCCCACACAGAAAGCCAAAAGCCAGGCAGGAAGCAGCACTTTATTGCTCTGCTCTATGCAATGGAAAGGAGCAGGAGATGTGTGCAGGTAGAAGGAGCATCTGACACATCCGACTTGTCTATTTCTTGAAAGAACAGGTGGTGAGTTTCAGGATAAATAAGATGGGGGTGGTTGACTGGGTGAACTACTGCAGTGGAAGGAATGGGGACACAACTCTGGGGGTGGGGATGGTGTGGAATCATGCCCCTACTGTCTTATAATTCTGTAAATCAATATCAAATCACTAATTTAAAAAAAGGTTGATTGCAAAGGTGGGGGGAAAGGTGATCTTCAGGTGACCTGGCCCCCTGGAACATGGTGGATTTTCTGTGCATTTTCTGAAACACTGCTGGTTGCCCTCAGGGCAAAGGGCAAAGGGCAAAGGGGACTGAGACTTCTGCTCATTGTCCTTTCTCTTTAAATTCAGTTTCAATCTTAACTGCCCCTTGTAAAGCAATTCCTGCAAAAGTGTTAAGACTTATTAGTTAATGCCTGGCCCAATGTATCCATTTGAGATGACTTGAAATCAGACCCCAGAAGGACTGGGCTTGGCCGGTCTGATACAAACCTGAGGGGAGGAAATGACAAGAGACTGAGAAGTTGGGTTGAACTGAACTCCAGCAGTTACAAAAGTTAAATTTAGAAACAGAAAGACAGCCTAGTGCCCAGGTTCAGTCCCTGAGTATCACCATAAGCATCAAGCAGTGGCTCTGTTTTCTCACTCTCTTCTCTCTCCCATAAAAGTAAAATGAAATCTAGGGAGAAAAATAAAAACATACTGAGAAACTTGAATTCTAGTCTAGTCTTTAGCCTGTTGCCTCTGGTATCATTATGTCTCGTGTTCTCCGCCATGGACAAAGAATAATAGCTAATATCAATCCTATCTAGGCCGTAGGGTAGCGTGTGGATGACATATAAAAATCTGTATGCAGGGAGTCGGGGGGTAGCGCAGCAGGTTAAGCGCACGTGACACAAAGCACAAGAACCGGCGTTAAGGATCCCAGTTCGAACACCCCCGGCTCCCCACCTGCAGGGGAGTCACTTCACAGCTGGTAAAGCAAGTCTGCAGGTGTCTATCTTTCTCTCTCCCTCTCCGTCTTCCCCTCCTCTCTCCATTTCTCTCTGTCCTATCCAATAGCAACTACATCAATAACTACAACAATAAAACAAGAGCAACAAAAGGGAATAAATAAAAACATAATAATAAATAAATATTTTTAAAAATATCTGTATGCAGGGTCAGTGAGCTAGCTCACCTGGGCTTGTATCTGCTTCGCTGCATGCCTGACCCAGGCTCATGCCCCCAGCTTGAGGGCACTCAAGGGCAGCCTCCAGGGCACTCGGGGAAGTTTCAGTACTATGTTCTCTCTGTCTGAAAAAGTTGGTCTGGAGCAGTGAATGTCCAGCAGTGACTAAACCCTGTGAAAAATGTTACAGATGAGTGATGTTACCTTAGTGGTAGATCTCGGACATGCACTGTCTCCTCCAGTGCTCACACCTGCTTCCACTCGGCCTTCTCTTTACCCCTATTTAACAGGTACAGAGACTGAGACTCGGGTCCGGCAACCTGACAAAGGTCACACAACAACGAGGAGACAACGGGGCTGGAATGTGAGTCCAGAATTGCTTATGTACAGGGTCTCGGCCTCCTGTCACTATAGATTATTCTGCCTGCAAGACATCAGCAGGAAAATGCAAATCAGTCTAGGATTCAGTCAGCCTTGGGCACAGCATTTGAGTCAGGCTGAAGGAAAAAGAGAGAAAAAGTAAGCAAGACGGTCTTTGAGATGTACAAATGGAGGCAATTTTCAAGGCGATTGAGGTTTGCAAAGGAAATCATTGTGAGTCATTTTCAAATCCAGGCATCTGGGATGCAAATCAGCAGAGGCCTGCCCTCTCCCTCTGTCTCTCTGCCCCTCGCCACACTGGAGACACAACAAGTGATGTCCAGTGTCAGGAACCACATAGTTATTTTGTTTTCTAAATTATTAAAAGTTCAATTTTAGACTTGAGGAAAGCTACCAAAAGCCCAGAGATAGCAGAAAGGGAGAAAATAACATGATTTATGAATGAACACATTAGAAGCAGGGACATAATTAAAATGAGCAAATGCACTTAAATAGGGTTCTTTTGATAAAATTCCTGTACCAAAATAGACTGACATTTTCACTGAAAAGAAGAAAGATGCAAGAGGAACAATAAGAAGAAAGAGAAAGAAAACCCACGGATGAGATTAAGCAGATGGGACCATCGTAAGCAATAGTGTAGATTTTAATCTGGGCAAATGTGATTTGCAAAAATATTAACAACAGAAGAGATGCAAAACAGGAAGAGACTCAACGGGAACGTATTTCCCTGGCCTGGGTGCTACCAAATCCTCCCATGAACATCTGAGAATGCCGCTCCGTCTCTGCAGTCTGAACTGCTAGCCCTGTTTCCTCCTCTGTCATCCATCCTGCTCCCCCACCCAGATCCCCTCGTCCCAGCCCTTCCAGGGTCACTGCTCCCCATTCTGTTCCAGCCATCCCTCTCTGGCCTCTTTCACATCTTATGGGACTCGGATTCAGTTCTGAGCAGTCTATATATCTGTAGCCAGTCACTGATTCCGTTCTGAGCAGTCTATGTATCTGTAGCCAGTCACTGATTCCGTTCTCACTGATTCCGTTCTGAGCAGTCTATGTATCTGCAGCCAGTCACTGACTTAGAGAAAGGATTGTGTTGATCATGAGAGTCCCTGCTCTGCTAACTTTGGCCTTCCAGGTGCAGCCTGATTGCGGTGATGCCTCCAGAGGCGCTGAGGAGAATAGAGAAACAGAAAGCAGGAAGGACTCTCCCCTGGATTTCTGTCAGCTCTGGACTTTCTCTGCCACTGACTTCTCTCAAGACTATCCTACACAGCTTGGCCTAGATTACGCAGAGTGAGAACACAGAATACACAGGTGTTGCCATGCAGTTGATGCTTCCAGCATTTTGTTTCTGTTTGGTGTTTTGCCACCAGGGTTGATCACGGAGGCTTGTTGCCTGTAGGCTACACTGTTCTCTTAATTTTTTTAACAGGGGGTGCAAGACAAAAAGAAATATAGAGAGAGGAAGCTGGGCGGTAATGCAGCGGGTTAAGCGCACATGGCGCCAAGCACAAGGACGGGCCTAAGGATCCAAGTTCGAGCCCCCAGCTCCCCACCTGCAGGTGGTCACTTTGCAAGCAGTGAAGCAAGTCTGCAGGTGTCTTTCTCTCCTCTTCTCTGTCTTCCCCTCCTCCTCCTCTCTTAATTTCTCTCTATCCTATCCAACAACAACAACAGCAGCTATGACAACAATAACAACTACAACAAGGGCAACAAAATAGGAAAAATGGCCTCCAGAAGCAGTGGATTCGTGGTGCAGGCACCGAGCCCCATTGATAACCTTAGAGGCAAAGAAAGAAATAGAGAGAGAGAGATAAAGACAGACACTTGGAGTGATACCATTGTGAAGCTTCTCCCCTGCAGGTGGGGGTTAGGGGCTTGAATCCAGGTCCTTGAACATAATAACATGTGCACGCTACTGGGTGAGTCACCACCCAGCTCCACATCTTCCAATTTTTTTTTTTTTTTTTTTTTTTTTACAGATCAAGAACTTTTCTCAGTGTCTCTGAGTTAGGAAGTGACTAATGAGATTTGAAGTTGGGGCTGAGAATTCATGCACGTTACCACTAAGAGTCTGTCTTCACTCCTAACCTTACAAGAACTCTTTCTAGGGGCTGGGTGGTGGCACACCGGGTTAAGTGCACATAGTCTAGAGCGCAAGGACCGGAACAAGGATCGCAGTTTGAGCCTCTGGCTCCCCACCTGCAGGGGGGTCGCTTCACAAGTGGTGAAGCAAGTCTGCAGGTGTCTATCTTTCTCTCTCCCTCTCTGTCTTTCCCTCCTCTCTCAATTTCTCTCTCTCTGTCCTATCCAATATAATGGGAAAAAAATGGCCTGCAGGAGCAGTGGATTCGTAGTGTTGTCACCAAGCCCCAGCAAGAACTCTATTTTCCTCTCTGCTTCAAAATTCCTAAGTAGGGCCAGAGAGACAGCTCACTGGGTATGTGTCTGCCTTGCCAAGCCAGCGATCCCAACACTACGTGAGAGGTGATGGCACAGGGGAAGCCCCAGTGCTGTGATGTCTCTGTCTCCCTGTCTCTTGCTGAATAACAAAGTGGCCTGTAACAGACATTACGTAGGTCCCAGCTCTTTACATACACAAAATTTTCCATGTAGCCTCAGTCTTCTATTTGTTCAAAACTGGTGACTCTTCTTTTCCAAGCCTCTCTCTTGCATTCACTCTTTTCTCGTGCACCTCCCTTGGTCTTTCCACACCTCCAGTCACACATTGCTCATTTATTTGGCACTGGGACTTCATGCCTGCACAGTTCCATTACTCCTAGTGAGAACTTTTTTTTTTAACCTTCTAACTTCAGATAGAGACGGTGAGAGACAGAGAAAGAGAAATGCTCTAGCACTGTTGCACCATTCATGAAGTTTCTCTACTGTCAAGCATGATGCTCCATATATGGCCAAGGGTTTGAACCCTGGTCCTCAAGTATGGTTAAGTATATGCTCTATTGAGTGAGACTATCCTCACCCTTCATCTTCTTTCTAAAATGTATTTATTAACAAGAGAACTAGAGAGAGGGAACCAGAGCATCACTCTGGCACATGCAATGCTGAGGACTGAACTCTGGACCTAATGTGTTTAATTCCAAAGTTCTCTTAGCCATGGCACCATACCCCCCGCTATTTCTGTTTTTGAAACATGTTATATTAAAGTCTAGATCTAAGATTTTTTGGCCTTTTTTTTTCCCCTCTAGGTCTATCACTGGGGCTTGGTTCCTATACAAATCCACTGCTCCTGTGGCCAATTTTTTCAATATTTTTTAATAGGACAGAGACTAATTGAGAGGAGAGGGGGGAGAGGGAGAGAGAAAGATAGACCTGCTTCAGCGTTTGTGAAGCTACCCCCCTGCAAGTGGGAAGCCAGGGGCTTGAACCAGGATCCTTGCTCAGGGCCTTATGCTTCTTAACTTGTGTGCTTAACCCGGTACACCACTGCTCGGTCTCACAATCATTTTAAATTAAGGAACAAGGGGATACTGCTGTGAAAACCAGCATCCTCTCTGTTGCCAGCCTGGCAGAGACCTGGCCCTGGTTGATCGGAGGTGTCCCTAGGAGACTTGGGGGCAGATTAGAATTGTTGTCGGGAATCCGGCAGTAGTGCAGCGGGTTAAGCGCACATGACGCAAAGTGCAAGAACCGGTGTGAGGATCCCAGTTTGAGCCCCCAACGCCTCACCTGCAGGGGAGTCACTTCACAGGTGGTGAAGCAGGTCTGCAGGTGTCTATCTTTCTCTCCCCCTCTGTCTTCCCCTCCTCCCTCCATTTCTCTCTGTCCTATCCAACAACGACAACATCAATAATAACTACAACAATAAAACAACAAGGGCAACAAAAGGGAATAAATATTTTTTTTAAAAAAAACTTTAAAAAAAGGATTGTCAAAGGAACAGTAGCAAAGAGAGGCTTAACCTGCCATGAGAAAGAGCTGCCTTCACTCCTTCCTACCTGTCACTGCATGTACAATTTTACGAGTCCCTGGCCAGTTTTCTTTCTTTCTTCCTTTTTTTTTCTTTTTTAAATTCAGATAGACAGCCACCCTGCTGGCAAGGTACCTCTCTGGGCCTCTCAGTACTTTCCTTTCCTTTACTGATATTATTTTTGTTATGACATTAATTGTGACATCTAGAAAATTGTTTCCACATCCTGAGATCCTATTTTCTCCTTTGAGCTTCAGTATTGCATCACCAAGGCCTGCTACATAATTTTCACACATAAATACATACATATATCTCTCTCTCTCTCTCTCTCTCTCTCTCTCCATATATTTTGTTGTTGCTGCTGTTTTTACCAGAGCATTGTTCAACTCTGGTTTATGGTGGTCCTGGGGATTAAACTTGGGACCTTGGACCCTCAGACATAATAGTCTTTTTGCATAACCACTTATGGCATTTCACAAGCTGGTCCCCACCTCCTCTATTCTCCATGTCTGCCTTCATGTGCCTTGTAAGGCAGTCAGCCCCACTTCACTCCTCAGCCTTGGTCCTTCCTCGCTCAGTGCCTCTCCCGAGACCCAGACCCCCTGGCCCTGAGCACTGCCCTGCCTGGGAATCCTCCAGGGCCCTTTGGGGCTGAGGCCGGGATGCCCAGTTTGAGTCTCAGTCTTGCCAGCTCTCCTTCTACATGAGCCTCCAGCCCGCTGTGTGGCGCCTTCCATTCTCCACTTCCCAGGGCTCTGTGACTGCCGTGACAGAAACGATGCCCTGGTATTCTGCACGTTCTGCTTTGTACCCACTACACAATAACTCCCTACCCACCCCACCCCCTGCTCCAGCACCGGGTAGCCACCATTCCACATATCTGCCTATTGTAGCTTCCTCAGGACCATCCAATGTTGGGTCAGCCTTGTTCCACTTAGCACAGTATTGTCAAGATTCATCCCAGCTGTAGCACGGACTAGCACGCCATCCCCTTTTTGTAGCTGAGTAGCACTCCACTGCGTGGGCCAAGTTTTACCTATTCACTCACCTGTTGATGGATCTCTTTGGAATGCTACACACTCTAGTACTAACCCCTATACTGCCAGAAATTGAGAAAGGAACTTCTTCCTATTTCTATTCTGTCCATCAAAATGCCTTTCGCGTAGTGGATACCAAGCAAATATAAGTATTGAGAGCACAAGAGAGCAAACTACGGCTCTGAAATTTTATACAGCAGCAGGGTCAAATCCAGAGCTTCTGTACATGCAAGGCATGCCCTCTACCAGAGCTCCCTCCCAAGCCCTCAGCAGATACTGAAGGTGTTGAATATGACAGTAAGGACTGGGGAGATTGTGGAGTGGAATCTCACAGACTTGCCTGCCTGAGTCCCCAGATCCCCAGGTTCAACCCCCAGCATGACCTGATGTCAGAGCTGACTAGTGCTCTGGTCTGTCTCCCTTTCACTCTGCCTCTCTCTCTTTTACGTGAAAATAAAAAAGCAATTCTGAAAAATAAAAGGAATACAATAATCAGAATGAGTGAATATGTTGTTAATATAAGTATCAACCCCATCACATTTCTACTTTTCCATTGAATGTAATGGGGCTTTTTTCCCTTGTTGGCACAATTTTATTATTTAAAATTCTTTAACACATGTATATGATTTGCTTACCAGCTTGCCCACATTATATGAATATTATCTAATTATTCTATTAAATTGAAGTAGGCCAGTGCTTTTTGCCAGGAGAAAAAACTGACCCATCCAACTACAATGCTGAAATAAGTAAGTCCTCAGTTCAGTCTCATGCTTCCTTCTCAGAGGGCACATGCTTGGCAAAGTTATTCAATTATGGGAAAGAAAAAGAAGCAGTGGATTTGCAAGAATTCAAAACCTTGCCCAATGTGAATGTTACTCAATGAGTTTCATATTTTGCAAAAACAAGTGTTCTTCAGTAAGACTCAACTACACAAGTTAGACACTTTTAAAAGGCTTATCACGGGGCTGGGCAGTGGAGCACCAGGTTAAGTGCACATAGTATGAAGCACAAGAACCCCACTCAAGGATCCCAGTTCAAACCCCCAGCTCCCCACCTGTAGCAGGGGGTGGGGGGAGCGCTTCACAAGTAGTGAAGCAGGTCTGACCGTGTCTATCTTTTTCTCTCCCTATCTTCCCCACCTCTCTCAGTTTTTCTCTGTCTTATCCAATAAAATGGGGGGGTTTGGCCTCCAGGAGCAGTGGATTTGTAGCACTGAGCCAGCAATAACAATGGAGGCAAAATAAATAAATAAATAAATAAATAAATAAATAAATAAATAAAAAAAAGGCTTATCAGAGCAGTGGTTAAAGTCTGATTTAAACTGGCTCCAGGAAGCAAGAGGAGAGAAAGCCATGAATATTTATTAATAACCGTAAATGAACAGTCACACATATGTGGATTCTGTAATTCAAATTATGTACTCTTTTGGATTTGAAAAGCAACCCAAAAGGCAACTCCAAAGATCTTAAGCACATGAAGGCAAAGAAGAAAAAGAAACAGATGGGAATACCCACCTCCACTAAACTGTAACCTTCTTACCACAGTCCTGGAAGCACCTTCATAGACTCCAGGAGGACCGAAGGTAACCTCTGTGTTGCTCAACAAACATCTGGGGCTGTTTGGCTCCTCTTCCCTTGGGTCCAGGGGCTGAAATTTTACCCTACAAAGTATTAGGCTGCCACCTGCTGGTTGCTCACCAAAAATTATTGGGAACAGAGAAACTTTGTCATTCTTTCTTTTTTAAAGACCTTCCCATTGGTAGGGGGTCATCACAGACGAAACCATAGTAGACTTATAGAAAAAAGAGTGGGAAGTCAGGTGGTAGTGCATCGGGTTAAGTACAGCAGGTTAAGCGCATGTGGCGCAAGATGCAAGGACCAGAGTAAGGATCCCGGTTCAAGCCCCCGGCTCCCCACCTGCAGGGAGATTGCTTCACAAGTGGTGGAGCAGGTCTGAAGGAATCTATCTTTCTCTCTTCCTCTCTGTCTTCCCCTCCTCTCTCCATTTCTCTCTGTCCTATCCAACAATGACGACATCAATAACAACAACAATAAAACAACAAGGGCAACAAAAGGGAATAAATATGTTTTTTAAAAATTAAAAAAAAAGAGTGGGGTCTTTTGTCATAGTACCTGATAGTTTAATTCAACTTCTGAATTCCAGAAAGTTTATTGTGTCATTTTATGTCTGCTTTAATTTTAAATTTTTGGTGACCAGGCTGTGGCACACCCAGTTAGGTGCACACGTTGCTATGTTCAAGGACCATGTTCAGAAGGGAAGCGTCATGAGCAGTGAAAGCGGTCCTGCGGGTATCTCTCTTTCTCTCTCCCTCTCTCCTGCTTGATTTCTCTTAGTCCTATCTAAAAAGAAGAAGAAGGAAGTGGAGGAGGTGGAGGAGGAGGAGAAAATAGGGATAAAAATGGCTCTCAGGAGTGCTAGACTCAATGGTGCAGCCACTGAGCCCCAGTGATAATCCTGGTGGCAACACAGACAAACAAAACTGGCCCACAGGAGTCTCTTCCATGTACAGTCTGCGGCAGTAATAAAAAGCACATATTTTCATTCCAACTCATAGGTGTGAAAGCTGAGCCTCAGAGAGAATAGCAACAAGGCTGCTTGGTCAATGACAGACTGAACTTGAACCCAGAGTTTTGAGAAGCAGATACAACAGCTGGGAAGACAGTTCAGCTGGTAGAGCACAGGACTTGCACACTTGAGGCTCCCAGTTCCATCCCTGGTGCTGCTTGTACGGGATTGGTGCTCTGGCTTCTCTCTCTCTCTCTCTCTGCGTCTCTCTCACTCTCTTTCTTCCATATGATTTAAATAATAAAATAAATATTTTTAAAAAGGCAAACTGTAGCCAGGAGACACATCAACCATAGAATACACATGTCACCATGTATGAAGGAAAGTGGTTTGAACCACCAGACACCATATGGGAGCTCCTTTAAGGCTGGAAGCTTCATGAGTAGTTGTAGGGAATTGTGAAGATATGGCAGAGCTTGGCGGGACCCCCCATTGTAAAGTGAGGGCCTGAGGGGCATGACCAATCCTATCAGTCTTTCTCTACTAAGAGGTCGAGGCCTCCAGGGTCTGCCCCGCCTACCAGCCTCCCTGCCTCACAGTAGTCCACTCCCTTATTTCTACAGAATCATGGTTTTGCTTGAAAGTCCCCTCCCTACTTCCCCACCCAGTCCATTCCTTTGATCATATTTGTTCTATCTTCTCTCTGCCCTCAGGACCCCACTCTGGCTGCTGGTTATTAATAACCTTGCTTTCTAGTTCCTTTAACCAATCAAACCTCTTGCTCAACAACTACTGGAAAAGTCCTGACCCTCCCCAGACCCTTTGCCTCCCTACCATATATGGTACACATGTCACTTCCTCCTGCGACCTTTTATAAACCCTGCTTTGCTGTTCAATAAACAGATTTTGTGTAGGACACATTCCCCTGGTGATCTCTGCTGTTGCCTCTTGCTACACAGGGAAAGATGCAGTCGCTCACCCTGCTGCCCCGGGACATTCCTTCTGGGCCCCCCGCATCTGGTGAGCAACAGAGCGGGTAAGCCCTAAAGTTTTTGCCCGGGAAGAAGCCTCCCCACCGAAGAGTCTGAAAATTAGTAGAGCAGTTCTCTCTCTCTCTCTCTCCCTCTCCCTCTCCCTCCCCCTTTTCCTCTCCCTATTCCTTTCTCTCTCTCTCCCTCTCCCTCTCCCTCTTCCTTTCTCTCTCTCTCTCTCTCTCTCTGTCTCTCTCTCTCCCTCTCCCTCTCCCTCTTCTTCTCCCTCTTCTTCTCCCTCTTCCTTTCTCTCTCCCTCTCTCGCGTGCTCTCGTGCTCTCTCTCTCTCTCTCTCTCTTCCCCTTCATCCCTCCCTCCCTCCCGCCCTCCAAGAGAAAACAGAAATTTCCAGGAGTGATGGAATCATGCAGACACACAGAACCCCAGCAACAGCCCTGGAGTGGAAAATAAAGTCAGAATCAGGATGATCTTATCAGCCAGCACAGACTCCTACAGAAGCTGTCTTTGGTGCCCTCTTGAGTCCACACCTTTTCCCCATTTCCTGTCAGTTCTGTGGCACTGTCACAGGCCTATTACCTTCTATAGGATCATCTTGCTAGATTCTACAGTGAGGCTATGAGAGAGGGAGAGGGAAAGGGAGACAGAGACGGAGATGGAGACAGTAGTACAGTGGGTTAAGCACACATGACGCAAAGTGTAAGGACGGGCACAAGGATCCTGGTTCGAGCCCCCAGCTCCCCACCTGCAGGGGAGTCGCTTCACAAGCGCTGAAACAGGTCTACAGGTCTATCTTTCTCTCCCCCTCTCTGTCTTCCCCTCCTCACTCCATTTCTCTCTGTCCTATCCAACAACAACAGCAATACCAACCAGTATAGTAACAACAACAATAACAAGGGCAACAAAATGGGAAAAATGGCCTCCAGGAGCAGTGGATTCATAGTGCAGGCACTGAGCCCCAGCAATAATCCTGGAGGCAAAAAAAAAAAAAATTAAAAAGAGACTTTTTTGCCTTACATATTTTTGCACCCATATTAAATAAAAAATTTAGGGGGGGGATGCTATGTGGAGGTATAGTGCTTTCCAAGTGCTTCTTCTAATTTTTGTCCATCTTGGTTTTCAGTGTCTCAAAGTATAACATTCTCAGACATCATAAATCCTTGAGAAACAGCTCTACAAATTTTTAGACAAAAACAGATTTTCCAGATTTGCCTGGAATTTTTTTTAGCTTTTTACATAGAAGGAAAAGTCTATTTATACAAAGTTACTAGTCAGAATTTCTGTAAGTCTCAAATTATTTCGATATTTGCACACATAAAGATTATAAACTCACAGAAAGAAGGTCATTCATTCATCATCTGTTGGGTACTTCTGATTTTTTTTTTCTCATTTTTATGAAGCATATCTTAAACTTCGGAAACAAGTCAGAGTTGTTATTCCTGGAGTAATTATTCAGAAATGAATAAATGTAACCTCTGCTCCGTGTCCAATTGAGTCCTGCTTTGTCTCTAATTGTCGGGTTCTCTCCAGTTGGGAAGTGCCAAAAAAAAAAAAATCTGAACAGTGTGTCGCAGGGTAAAACCCAAACAAACCCCGATTTAAACAGCTTAGCTTCTCCACGTGGGCAGAAACACTGAAAACTAGATTTTGGTAGTTTTGGCCATGATCTACCCACCAGCCACCAGCCACCAGCCAGCCACCTACCCATCCATACACAGGCCAATCGCCCACCCGTCCAGGCCAAACACAGGGGCTACAGATCCAACAATAAACAAAGCCGAACTCCACCCTGCTCTCCAGGAACCTTACTTACCAGCAAAAGGCAGATAGTTGACAACAAAGCAAACAAATACAAACTACACATTGAGATGAGTTGGATGACGGAAGCAAAGAGGGTAGAGACAGGACTCCACGGAGCCAAGGGAGGCTCCGGGTGTGCTGGGCTGGTGGAGGGAACGGGGCTGCAGTCCAGATAGGAGAACCACAAACACTGCGCAGGTCCACCATTTGGGGAAGAGACTGTGATGGAACACAGCCAGCGAAGGTGAGTGCGCTGGAGGGGAAAGCAGAGCGGGGAGAGAGGCTGTGCAGACATGTCAGGCACAGGCAGGTGTCTGGGTTTTATTTCCAGGCTCTATGAGGGGCTACATGGAGGTTTTTCCTTCTCTGTGGCACTGGGGCCTGGCATGTGCGCAATTCCACTGCTCCTGAAGCCAGTGTTTTCATTCTGTGTATTTCGGGGGGTGGGGGTGGAGATGAAGGCGAGAAAGAGGGAAAGACACCTTTACACTCACTGTCTGCGGAGCTTCCCCTGTGGCACGGTGTTCCCATATGGTGCCAGGGATGGAATAGGAATGGTAAGGTGTGTGCCCTACTAGGTGAGCCATTCCCTGGCCCTGCACTGGAGGGTTTCTTAGCAACCTAGCACAACGTTCAGACACACACACACACACACACACACAAAACACAACACAGCTTTTGGGAACAGTGCCAGGACTTGAAAATACACTATTTTACTGCTTCCAGATTGACTCTTCTGTTTCTTTTTACTTCAGATAGAGAGGGAGAGGTGGGGGGTAGACATCACAGCACTGGAGTTCCTCTGGTGCCGTGGTGATCCCATATGGTGCTGGGGTTCCAACCTGGATCGTACTCATGACAAGGCATGCACCCCACCCGGTGAGCTATTTTACACACACACACACACACACACACACAATTTTATTTTGAAGGACTATACTCCCAGATGGGTGGAAAGCAGAAGAGTTTGCTGACATGGAGTGTCCTTTCATCTCTTGCCATCACTGTCCACCAGGCGTGGGCCGCTGGCAGTGACGTATCCCCACCTCCATCCAAATCGCCCACTCTCCTCCCAGTTTAGAATCTTTTTGTTTTCTTCCTGCTCTACCTGTTTGTTTCCTGCCAGCCTACCCACAATCCCAATCCTCGAGCTCCTAAAAGGACACAGTTGTCTTTCCCCAAGCCACGTAGCCGGATAGTCTAGGCAGCTGGTAAGTATTCGGACACAATGACCTGAATGGGGGGGTCCCTGGGGACACTCTGCACAGGGCACACTGATGTATCTCGCTTCTCAGCGCTCCAGCAACAGCCTCTCACATAATGAGGAGATACCAGCCCACTGCCCCTGGCTCCCAAGGACTTGCCCTAGCCTAGGGCAAGTGCTGCCCAAGTGGTCCCCTCCCTTCACACAGCCCTGTCTGTAACCCCCTGGGGTCTGTGTGCTGCCTGCAGCACTGACCAACAGGGCCGTCCCAGGGGGCCAGTTGTGCTCCCCTTGCTGGTCTGGATGAACATGCCTATGGTCTTATTGAGGCATACTGGTTCCGAGAGGCTGGGAGGCCATTCTCAAGGAATGAAAATCCCTCTTATGCTCCTACCAGACTTTTGAGTGGTTTTTCAGTTTCATCTAGAAAGGTACAAAGGGGACAGAGGAGAGGGAGGCATCACAGAACCATTCCACCGGACAGGAAGCCTTCTCTGCTGTGTGGTGCTCCCATGTGGTGCCAGGAGCTCGGACCCCGGTCCTCATGCAGGGCAGGGTGAGCTCTCTGGTCATTCTAGTGAGCCCTGAAAATGTTTGTTTGGAGGACATTCCTTTTGGCCTGGAGCCTTGTGCCTCCAGAAGCACCTGTTGTAAACCTACTTGCAGATGCCAGCGCCCCAGAAATGTAGCTCAGCAAGTAGCAGGCATCTGACAGACGCTCAGGAACATTTTTAAGTTCTTGTTAACCTTTCCTACCCTCCTTTATCCTCTTTCTACAAGTATAAAGGCAGGACACTGGGAAGATTCTGTGTGTGTCTAACAGGGGTCATTGGGTGTTTGCTTCTAGAGAGATCCCACGAAGAAAGGTGCCAGAGCCACCCAGTTCTCAAAGAGAAGCGCTGGACCACCCAGCAAGGCCCCCCAAAGCAGACAGCTGAAAGCCAGTTTGGTTAGGCAGAACAGAATCTGCGGACTGGAGGGTGTTTGGGAAGCAGCTGTGCGCCCTCTAGTGGCAGATCTCAGGGGCGCACCCCAAACTTCTGGGCCAGATTTGAGCCACACTGGCCCCCGCTGGGGTTGGCCTCTTGGCCTTCCAAGACCAGGACATCCCAGCAGGAGATGCAAAGTGCTTCTGGAATATGAGATTCATCCAGGAGAGAGTTTTTCCTGGATCTAGAGAAAGGCAAATGAGAGAGGGACCATGAGCTGAGGGGGACCATGAGCTGAGGAGGGCTGAGTGGCCCACAAACAACCCCCGGACAGAGGGAGTAAAGCAGCTTTCACACAGCACCCTGATTCTGCTTCAATATTTTGAAATTCAGAGCAAGGTCCCAAAAGATAGCTCACCAGGCAGGGCCCTGTCCTGTGCACAGAGCGCTGTCTGAAGCAGAGTGGACACAGGCTGGTATCTGGTCTGCTCAGGCCCTGAGGCTGTGGGTTCTGGAAGGTGCGTGGGCTCAGGGTGGTCAGGTAGAAGGACTTGCACCTGAGCGTGGCTACCCCGGGGTGGGGCCGTGGCACCTGGAGCTGCTAAGCAGGGCATGGAATGGACACGGTAGCGCAGGCACAGAGAAACTGCGTGGGGGTGAGAGGGGTAGGGTGCTCCGTGGGTGGTGTTTGTTAGATGGCCCTGTAGCTAGCCTGGTGGTCTGTGGGCAGCCACAGGGAGAGGAAGCTCTGAGATAACTCAGCTGCCTCTCTCTCCCTCTCTCTCTCTCTCTCTCTGAAATAGAATGAAAACAAGGAAACAAAGAGTTACCCCTGGAGGAGTGAAATAGCACATGTGCAAGGCCCCTGTGCTGAAGAATTTAAGGAGATGCTAAGTATCATTTAAATTGACATTTATATTCAAAACCAAGTACACATGAACCAATTTTATAAATTAATCTCTAGTTGACAACAGTGTGACATCTAATGCTAATCATGAGTATAATTAGCACAGGGTAAGGCATGAATGTCAGTGAATATTGACTCTTAAAACGCCTCCCTTTACCTCACTCTAGGTTTTGTCCTCTGCCAAGCCCTCTTCTGTGTGAAGATTTCCTTCTTGTTGTTTTATGTCTCCTCTGGGTGTTCATGTGATTATCAGCATTCTTAAAACATGACCCTGGAAGGGTCGGGTGGTGGCGCACCTGGTTGAGCTCACATGTTATAATGCACAAGGACCCAGGTTCAAGCCCCCAGTCCCCACCTGTAGGGAGAAAGCTTTGCAAATGGTGAGACAGTGCTGCCAATGTCTTTCTCTTTCCCTCTCTATCTCCCCCTACCCTCTCGCTTTCTGGCTGTCTCTATCTAATAGACAGAGATCATAAGAATTACTTTTAAAAGGGGAGAAAGCAAAACCACGAGCCTGGACCTTAAGTCACAGTACCAGACCCTCGCGAAGCTCAAGGAAGGGCACTCAGAGAATAGTTAACTTTCGCCTCTGCAGCACACTTCGCCCCTGGACTCCCCGGGTCTCTGTCCTGGGAACTGGCCCTACAGCCTCCCCTCTATGCAGCCGATTTGCATAACACTTTCCAGCCATCTGTGTGCATTTTCCCTGGGAGTCCGTCCAGCCTTCTCTGCAGCATGATTCTGGCCCCGGATGAAAGGGCATTTCTTTCCCATTCTATCCTGGCTACGATTTTGTGGTCATACCTCTTTCTTAACTTCACAGGTGAACACTTCAAACTACCTGTAATATAATCTGTGTCAGGATTTCAGGGTTTGAAGAGTTCTTCTCCTTCTTAATGTTCACTATCTGCCCCCTCTAGGGCCTTTGTGAGCCTCCGATTATTCGGGGATTATCATTCGATGTTTGGCAAGATAGCACGAGGCTCTTTCAGTGCACTGTGAACAAGCGCTGCTTTTTTAGGACTTTCTCAAAGTGTAACTTCCATCCTCATCTGCCCTGGGTCTCCACTTCTATCAGTGAATCTATCTGCATCCTGTAAGATGCAGGCCTAGAACAAAATGTAGACAGTGTGCACTGTTCCTGGAGCCTTTATTCACCTTTCTATCTCAGTGGGAAGATGTCACCACGTATTGGTAATATCATGCAACCGCAAGTTTACCTTGACTTGCTTAAGAAATGGCTTAAAAGGGGCTGGGTGGTGACACATCTGGTTGAGAGCACATGTTGCAATGCTCGAGAAACCAGGTTTGAGCCCCCGGTTCCCACCTACAGGGGGAAAGCTTTGCAAGTGGTGAAGCAGTGCTGCAGGTCTTTCTGTGTCTTTCCCTCTCTCTTTCTCCCCCTTCTTCTTGACTTCTGGTTATCTCTATCCAATACATAAATAAATAAATAATTATTTTTAAAAAAAAAAGGCTTAAAATGGCTGCTGGGAATGGTGGAGTCATGTGGACACCAAGCCCCAGAAATAAGACTGGTGGGAAATAAAAAAAATTAACCAGGGAAGTGGTGCAACAGGTAAAATGTTGGACTCTCAAGCAACAAGTCCAAAGATCGATCCCCAGTCTCAGATATGCCAGAGTGTTGCTCTGGTCCTCTCTCCCTCTCCTGTTCTCCATCTCTCCTAAGTAACTAAATAAATAATCATTTTTAAAAAAGCATAGTTTAGTCAGTGTAATATGATTACTATGATGATGAAATCATGAGAAATAATCATTTGTCTTAATTTAGCTTGCCAGGTTTCCCTTCACTAGAATTCCATCAACCAGTTCTTTATTACCTCTCTAGCAATTTGAATATTAAATATTTATGATGAGGGGGCCAGGCAGTGGTGCACCTGGTTGAGTGCGCACATCACCATGCACAAGGACCCAGTCAAGGACCATGTTCAAGGCCCCAGTCCTCACTTGCAGGGGGTTGGGGGAGCTTCACTGCTGTGCAGATGCTCCCTCAGGCTAGTGCCAGTTCCCGTGAGAGTTAATACGATATTCTCGAAGTACCCTTCCCAATCAATCCTGTCCCGGCTCATCACTCCCGGTTTTTGCCCTATAAAGCCCTTCTTTTTCCGCCCTTCTCTCTCTTGCCCACCTTTCATTTCGGTGACTAGACGCAGGGAAGGTGCTGCGTGAGCGGACATTTTTGCTACCTCCACGTGGCCCCGAACCACTGCGCTCTCACGCAACCCTGAGGTGCCGCGAATAAAGAATTGTGTTCCCTCTCCACTCCGGATCTCCTCTCTCTCTCTCTCTCCTCCACGTAGCAGCACGACACAACACAAGTGGTGAGGCAGTGCTATAGGTGTTTCTCTGCATCTCTGTTTTCCTTTCCCCTCTGTTTCTCTTTCCTACCAAAATAAAATAAATATTTTAAATATATATATATATATATGATTTATTCCCACTGAGATGGAAATATGAATAAGGAAACTATGAATAATATGTGCTGCATATATTTTGTCTCATCTACAGTATATACATATGGTGTCTGTTTTGTTTTGTTTTGTTTTTATCAGATTACTGCTCAGCTCTGACTTATGGTGGTGCTGCGGATTGAATCTGGGACCTTACAACCTTAGGAATGAGGGCTTTTTTTTTTTTTACATAACCACCATTATGCTATCTCTTCTTCCCAGTGTATATCATTTCAAATGAACCCAATCTTTGGTATTTTAATAATTTTAGTTTCTACAAATTAATATTCTCTCAGTAGCTTCTGGACTGTAACTTTTGCAGTGCAACTTGTCCTAAATTAGATTGATAAATATCTTTACAACATTAACTTTTACAAATTAATTTTAAGATTACATTCTATACATTGAAAATGATTAAGCTATCTCATCCTTTCTACATTAATAGTGTCTGTTGTTTCATCCATAAGCATGTAGTAAGACATATCAAGCTTCTCATATCCTAAGAATACACTGCTTATAAAATGCTTATAAAAATATTTAGAGGCAGGCCGGGCGGTAGCACAGCAGGTTAAGCACACATGGCACAAAGTGCAATGACCTGTGTAATGACCTGGTTCGAGCCCCCGGCTCCCCACCTGCTTGGGGAGGGGGTGTTGCTTCACAAGTGGTGAAACAGGTCTAAAGGTGTCTGTCTTTCTCTTCCCCTCTCTGTCTTCCCCTCCAGTCTTGATTTCTCTCTGTCTTATCCAACAACAAAGACAACAATAATTACAACAATGATAAACAACCAGAGCAACAAAAGAGATAAAATAGCCTCCAGGAGCAGTGGATTTGTAGTGCAGGCACCGAGCCCCAGCAATAACCTTGGAGGCAAAATAAATAAATAAATAAATTTAGAGGGGGCTGGCTATGGCATATTCAGTTAAGTGTACATAATAAAATCCACAAGGACAGAGGGTCAAGTCTCCCCACCTGCGGGGGGAGGGGGAAGCTTCATGAACAGTGAAGCCGGTCTGCAGGTCTCTCTCTCTATCCCTCTCCCCTCTCAATTTCTCTCTGTCCTATCAAGTAAAACAGACAGGAAAAGGGGGTGGGGAGGTAAGTGACCACCGGGAGTGGTGTATTCATATCGCTGGCTCTGAGCCCCAGTGATATCACCCTGGTGGCAATTTAATCCAGTCTTTAGAGGAAAATAGTGCAATCTATATTCTTGGCTTGCTCAGGCCACAGACCCTGTGTCAGAAAATGTCCACGTTCACTCTTAAGCTTATATGGGACAGATACAAGTCGCACAAATAGACAAAATCTCTCTCTATTCTTTTTCTCCTCCTTCTCCCCATCTTCCTTCACTACCTTCACCAATACCTTCTCCTTCTTCACTTCTTTCTGTCTCATTTTTTTCAATTCAGACTGACAACCGGGAGACCCTGGAAGACCCCATTTCAGGTGAAGTAGGTCTGCAGGTGTCTATCTTTCTCTCCCCCTCTCTACTTTCCCCTCCTCTCTCGATGTCTCTCTGTCCTGTCCAACAACAACAGCAACAAAATGGGGAAAATGGCCTCCAGGAGCAGTGGATTGTAATGCAGGCATCGAGCCCCAGCGAGAACCCTGGAGACAAATAGGTATATACTGATTTTATTTGACAGGACAGAAAGAAAGTGGGGGTGGCGAGAGTGAAGAAGAGAGAGACCCCTGCAGCAGTGCTTCACCACTTGTGAAGTTTTCCCTCCCCAGGTAAGGACCAGGGGCTTGAACCAGGTTCCTTGCACTTGGTGATGTGTGTGTGTTCAACCAAGTGCACCACCGCCCTTGATACTAAACATTTTAAACTGAGTTGGGTCGAGAGAAGAATTTCCAAGAGTTTAATAACCCCTCTATAGTGATCTCGTTTGGGAGCAGTGTCCAGGCCTCGTTGGACAGCTATGTGGCAGGAAAGCCGAGCAAAGTCAAGCAGCACTACTTGCTGCTGTCCTGCTCACCTCATCATTCCGCCACTCGGCATCCCAAACTGTTACCAAATACTGCAACAGCGATAAGTGAAAGTCCACGTGTTTCTTTTTAAAAACAATACTCAGAATTTTAGATGAACAAAAGCAAATGTCTTAGCTCTTGTGGGGGGAGCTTCAGAGTTTGTTAGGAAACTTGCAAGATTCTTGGCATTTAAAATGCTTTTACAAAGCATTACTGGGATGAGTCGAGTCTAATTGAATTGGGAGCATATGGATTAAATTCTCTCTGAAATACACACAGGCATAAAAACGAAGGGGAAGAGAACTTGCCAAGTGGATTACCAAAACAAAACACTTTCAAAATAACTTGAGACAGTCAACAGACCCCAAACACAGCTGTGTTCTCTTATGTCTAAAAATGCATTTTCCCTTCGATGTCTTGATACGTTAATTTAATTTCTGGTGAGTGCCTACAGTGTATTAGGCACTTTGGAGCGCTCACCAACTCTGCGAGGAGGGCTTCCTACTTGGAAACATGAACTCTTAATGAAATGATTAGTATGACTCCCTTCCTGGTTTTCCACATCTATTTGAATAATTGTTTTTTAAATGTGTGCAACAATAGGCTTCCCTGTCAGTACTGTGTCTGCAGTGGATTTTTATGACCTTAAACCCACTTAATGGGCGCCAACTGCTTGGAGTAGGTTAGCTCTGATTTGGCTTAAAGTAAAGGGGGGGGGGGAGAAGCAGTGGAAAAAAATTTTAAAAGAAGTGGTAAATGTCCAGGAAAGCAAGGCCTCGTGAAGAGACTGCTGTGGGGAATGGGGAAGAGGGAGAGTCTTCTCATCAACTCTGCATTTGAAAGTACTGTCTACTGAGGTGGTGGAGTCCTCAGTACAGTGCACACATTACCATGTATGAGGACCACCCCATACACACACACACACCTGTGGGAAAAACACTGGAGCTGTGCTGCAGTGTATGTGTGTGTGTGTGTGTGTGTGTGTGTGTGTGTGTGTGTCTGTGTGTCTGTGTCTGTGTGTGTGTGTGTGTGTATGTGTGTGTGACTTTCTCCCTATTTCTGTCTCTGTAAGAAAGAAAGAGAAAGGGGGCTCAACAAATTGTTTGGCTTCGTATGTTAACTCTCTTTTCAATCACCAGGTTCCAGATGCCACCAGGATGCTGGCCAGGCTTCCCTGGATTGAAGACCCCACCAATGTGGTCTGGAGCTCAGCTTCCCCAGAGACACACCCTACTAGGGAAAGAGAGAGGCAGACTGGGAGTATGGACCGACCAGTCAACGCCCATGTTCAGCGGGGAAGCAATTACAGAAGCCAGACCTTCTACCTTCTGCAACCCACAGTGACCCTGGGTCCATGCTCCCAGAGGGATAGAGAATGGGAAAGCTACCATGGGAGGGGGTGGGTTATGGAGATTGGGTGGTGGGAATTGTGTGGAGTTGTACCCCTCCTACCTTATGTTTTTGTTCATTAATCCTTTCTTAAATAAAAAATTTAAAAAAAGAAAGAGAAAGGGGGGTTGGGTGGTAGCACAGCAGGTTAAGCGCACATGGCTTGAAGCACACAGACTGGCGTAAGGATCCTGGTTCCAGCCCCGGCTCCCCACCTGCAAGGGAGTCCTTTCACAAGCGGTGAAGCAGGTCTGCAGGTGTCTATCTTTCACTCTCAGTCTCCCTGCCTCTCTGTCTCTAAGATAGAGAAGGGGAGAAAGAAAAAGAGAGAGAATAAGGAGGAGGAGGAGGAGAAAGAGCAGCAGGTGATGAAGAAGTGGGACGAGGAGGAGGAAGAAGCAGACACACACACAGCTAACTCTTGCTAGTAGTCAGTGGGACTTGGATTTAACTTTCAAGTCTCCTCATTAAGGAGCTTCTGGAAAGAGTGAGTTAGCATGACCAAGAGAACAGTTTTCCTCTAGACTTAAAATCCTTTGCTGCTTTCCCCAGTTTCTGCTGTTTCTTAGCCTCCTGTTCCCTACTGAATCTGGGGGCTATTTCTGCCTGCTGTCAGAGTCCATCCTACTAGTATTAGCACAAAGAATCTGAACCTGTGTCAATTGCCATTTCAGAAATGACATCAATAACAACAACAACAATAGCTACAACAACAATGAAAACTAAGGGCAACAAAAGGGAAAATAAATAAATAAATAATTTTTTAAATGAATGTTAAATTCAATGTATATCGATTTTGATGGGTTATATTAATATGAATTATGGTGGGTATTTGGAAATAAGGTAGGGCATTGTAAGAAAACCCTACTCAGATCAATAATAATAAATAATAATAACAATTATTATATGTCACTATATATAATAATTATTATTCTTTTTTAAAATTTTTTTATATTTATTTTTTTTATTTATCCCCTTTTGTTGCCCTTGTTGTTTTATTGTTGTAGTTATTATTGTTGTTGTCATTGTTGGATAGGACAGAGAGAAATGGAGAGAGGGAGGGGAAGACAGAGAGGAGGAGAGAAAGATAGACACCTGCAGACCTGCTTCACCGCCTGTGAAGCAACTCCCCTGCAGGTGGGGAGCCGGGATTTGAACCGGGATCCTTATGCCGGTCCTTGTGCTTTGCGCCACCTGCGCTTAGCCCACTGCACTACAGCCCGACTCCCAATTATTATTCTTTTAAAAAATGTTTATTTATTTTCCCTTTTGTTGCCCTTGTTTTTTATTGTTGTTGTAGTTATTGTTGTTGTTATTGATGTCACCATGTACACTTAACCCACTGCACTACCACCCGACCCCTTTTAGATGTATTTATCGAAAGAAAATGGTGTGGAGACAGAGCACTGCTCAGTTCTGCCATAAGGTAGTGCCAGGATTGAATCTGTGCGCTAACAGGCTAAGCTATTTCCCAGCCCCCGAGATGCATCATTTAAATAATCATCTGACTCTGGGACAGTTCTCTCAGTACTAGAGAGACCCTGCACTCGAACTGTGTTTTCTCTCTCTTCACTCCTGGCTTCATGCCTGTGCAAGTCCATGACTCCTAGCAGATACTTTCTTTTTTTTTTATTTAAGAAAGGATTAATTAACAAAACCATAAGGTAGGAGGGTACAACTCCACACAATTCCCACCACCCAATCTCCATAACCCACCCCCTCCCCTGATAGCTTTCCCATTCTCTATCCCTCTGGGAGCATGGACCCAGGGTCATTGAAGGTTGCAGAAGGTAGAAGGTCTGGCTTCTGTAATTGCTTCCCCGCTGAACATGGGCATTGACTGGTCGGTCCATACTCCCAGGCAGATATTTTCTTTTTTCTTTCTTTTTTTTTTTTTTTTTTTGCCTCCAGGGTCATCGCTGGGGCTCGGTGCCCACACCACGAATTCACTGCTCCTGGAGGCCATTTTTCCCCTTTTGTTGCCCCTGTTGCTTATCATTGTTGTTATTGTTGCTATTATTATTATTGTTACTGCTGTCATTGTTGGGTAGGACAAAGAGAAATCGAGAGAAGAGAGGAAGACAGAGAGGCAGAAAGACAGACACCTGCAGACCTGCTTCACCGCTTGTGAAGTCACCCCCCTGCAGGTGGGGGCTGGGGGCTCCAACAGGGATCCTTGCACCAGTCCTTGCGCTTTGTTCCATGTACACTTAAGCCACTGTGCTACTGTCCGGACCCTAGCATATACTTTTTTTAAAGAGAGAGGGGGAGAGAGAAAGAGAGAGAAAAGACACCACAGCAGCTGTTGTGTATGGTGCTCAGTCAGTGCCAGGGGCTAGACCCCAGGCCCTCAGTTGTGGTTGTGTGCTCTCTACCAGGTGAACTATCTCCCAGCCCTGTGCTGTGTTCCTAACCAGGTGATCTATTTTCAGCACAACCTGTTCTGCTCTGAGGGGTCTTGCCTGCCCAAGAGTCTGAAATCCTCCTCCTCTGCTGGGTGGGTGCACAGCTAAGCCTCCTTCAGGGTTTAGCAAATGCTACCCCTCCCTGAGAGGCACCCCCATGCCTGCGCCTATCTGCAGGCACCCTCCCAGTCATTCATCCCCTCCCCATGGATTCTCTTTCCTATGAATTTGCTCACTGTGAAATATTCCTAAAAATGGGAATACCGTTCAAGTCAGCCTCTTACTAAACCGCCACACAGTAGCCACTGGGAATCAGTGTGATTCCCTTCTATTTATTCAGGTCTGTAGTAGAGATTTATTTGGAATTTTCTAATTCTGTCATAAACAGCATCACTCTGTGCATACTGTCCTGTGAAGGTTTTTCCCCATAAGCTGCCTTGTTTTCTCAGCACCATCCTCATCTGTTTATTGTTTATTAGTGATTTATAATATGTATAAGATAATAAGATAACAGGAGGATAATCCCACACCACTCCCACCACCAAAGTTCTGTGTGTTCCCCGCCCACTCCAACATGACCACCACAGTCCTGCCCATCACAGTTATGGGTTGATTATATATTCTTTTCTTTTTACAAGTTAATATGTTTCCGTTCTGTTTCTACGTACAAATGAGATGCCATAGTTATCCTTCCTTTTTCCTCTTCCCTCTAAGAGAGGAGAAACAACACCTGAGTTCCTCAGGCATAGTAGCGTCTAGATTTGGTAGCTGCAAGGCAGTGAGATAGAAAATATTTAAGATACAAACTGTTTAATAAGCATGCACCAAGGAACTCATCCCAGTCTATGTGGTTATTTCCCCCTGCATTGCAGGAATAAGAAATGTGGAAAGTGTCCTTCCCAGACTCCCTCGAAGCACACTTCCAGATTCACTTCCACTCCTGCCCGGCCCTTGCCTGAGATCTGGACGATGGTAGAGAAGTCAGGCTGCTTTGGAAACAGGGGCAGGATGCTTGCCTAGCTTCTGCAGATCGTTTCTAGAGGCCGCTTCAGTGCTGTCTCCCTTTCTCTCTCTCTTTCTCTCTCTTTCCTTCTTTGTCTAAAAAGTAAAGTTCCAGAGTGGTGACATCATGCATGCACAAGGCTATATGTGTGCATATGCGTGGGTGTACATGTGTGTACACTGATTCACATGTATGTGAGCATGTTTATCTATACAATTAGGGGTCATACATAATATGACTTGGGGAGCCTGGTTTCACACATTTACGTGTGTAAACAGCTCACCATTAAGTAACAGACTCCTTAAAAAGTCTAATGGAGGGGGCGGGCAGTAGCGCAGCGGGTTAAATGCACATGGCACAAAGCTCAAGGACTGGCCTAAGGATCCCGGCTCGAGCCCCCAGCTCCCCACCTGCAGGGGGGTCGCTTCACAAGTGGTGAAGCAGGTCTGCAGGTGTCTATCTTTCTCGCTCCCTCTCTGTCTTCCCCTCCTCTCTCCATTTCCCTCTGTCCTATCCAACAACAGCAATAACAATAATAATAACAGCAATGATAAAACAACAAAGGTAACAAAAAGGGAAAAAATAACCTCCAGGAGCAGTGGATTTGTAGTGCAGGCACTGAGCCCAGCAATAACCCTGGAGGCAATATATATATATATATATATATATATATATATATATATATATATATATATATATATATATATATGACACATATTTGTGAGGCTGAAAACAAAAGAAATTCAGTCATGTGGCCCAGGGTCAGGAAAAACATGAAAATTTCTGGTGCTAGCACTGACTCACACATTTTGGGAAGCAATGAGGCATGAAAGTCATTCAGCTTCTAGAAGAGGCAGTTTCTGCTTCGCAGGAGGCATTCTTTAATGCCTGCCTGTTCGGGGTTATGTGGAAGAACAAGGTTTTTATGCAAATGAGCCTGTTTCACAAGGCTGGAGGATGTTGGCGGATGGATCTACAGAGGGCCAGTAGTGCTTGGCTGAGGAAAATGCAGGAGCTAGAAGCTTGTGGGAACCCAACCCTGGGTTTCTGCACACAGCAGTAGCTTCTTGTTAATTCAGTATTAGCTGTGACTTTAGAGCTACAAGTGCCCTGAGCAATACATACCCTAGATAATCAACCAGATATGAACTAGAGAATCAAGAGATGGCATGGAAATGGAACCCCACTTTCTTATCTGAGGACAAGCTCAATATTTGTATTCTAATCTTCTTGATTTGGGACTCAGTGGGTAGGAGCCATATATCTGAGGAAAACATTTTTCTTCCAGGTGATATGATGACAGAGTCTCAAATATGATAAAATACTCTATCAGTCACTGCTGTAGTTGTACATAATGTGGGTTGTTTGGGAGTGTGTAAGTGTGTGAGGGGAAGGGGCAAGTAGCTTCCAAGAAGCCCATGTAGGGCCGGGAGGTGGCACACCTGGTTGAGCACACAGGCTCCAATAGTCCACAGCGTCGTCTGTGCTGCTGCCTTCTTTTTAACCTATTCCTAACTAGTTATCATGCTGTCCAAAAATGCCCGTCAACTTGGGCAGTGCCCATGTTGTTACCCAACCCAATGGATGGATGTTTGACTTCACATTTCTTTAATTCTCAGCAGCTTTTGACTTAGTTACCAGGACCTTTTTTTTTTTAATTTTTAATTTTTTTTTTTTTTGCTTCTGGGGTTATTGCTGGAGTTCGGTGCCTGCACTATGAATCCACGGCTCCTGGAGGCCATTTTTCCCATTTTGTTGCCCTTGTTGTTGCCCTTGTTGTTATTTTTATTGTTGCCAGTGCTGTTGTTGTTGCTGGAGAGGATAGAGAGATATCAAGAGAGGAGAGGGAGAGAAAGATAGACACCTGCAGGCCTGTTTCACCACTTGTGATGTGACCCCCCTGCAGGTGGAGAGTCGGGGGCTCAAACTGGGATCCTTAGGCCAGTCCTTGAGCTTCATGCCATGTGCACTTAACCGCCCGTGCTACCGCCCAGTCGCCAGGACCCTCTTTTGAAAGCCCTCTCTCGAGTTCCTTGATGCCGCGTTCTCATTCTGCATCTTCTTTGATGGCACTGAACTCTCTCCCTTTACCTTTCCGTTACTAAGTTCTTCTCAACTTAGTCATTTAAAATCTGATCATTCTCAAAACTTGGCCCTGGAGACAACTTCACTTGAATATTTTACGATTTTCATGGGGCAGGCAGTGGGACACCTGGCTGAGTGCACACATTACCCTGTGCAAGGACCCAGGTCCACACTCCTAGACCCCACCTACAGGGGGGAAGCTCCTAGACCCCACCTGCAGTAAAGCAGTGCTACAGGTGTCTCTCTTTCTCTTTCCTTCTCTATTTCCCCCTCCCCTCTCAATTCTTCTCTATTTCTATGAAAAAAAAAAGGAGAGAATGAAGGAAGGGAGGGAGAGAGGGAGGAGGGAGGGAAAGGGAGCTTGCTGGAAGCAGTGCACTTGTTATACAGGCATAGAGTCCCAGCAATAACCCTGGTGGCAAAGTAACAAATAAATAAATAAATAAATCCTCACCCACTTCAATATCTTTATATATAATTGTATATAGTTTCATCATGCCATGCTTTATTTTACTGTATTGCATAGAAACTAATGGTTCCCTTTAAAAAATATTCTTAGGCCAGTTACTGGTTCTTTAAAAGATTGTTATGGAACTGGAGAGAGACAGCGCAGCAGTAGTGCACAGAACTTGCAGGCAAAGGGTTCACAGTTTAATCATCTGCACCAGTGATACTCAAAGTTTAGTAATGTCCTAGTTAAAAAAAAAACCTTTTGTTATCATCATTCTGTCCACACATTTTAGGAACTTCCTGGAGTAGATATTGGATAACACTCCTAAGTAACATGGAGCCTCTTAAGACTTTGAAAACACTCTGTTCCCTGTTATGAAATGGGTGGGGCTAGTCAAAAGCAGGATGGGTCTACCTCACTGAGGACTTTTCAGCTCATGGTTCTCCTGGTGGATTCCACGTCTGTTTGTTTCTATACATTCTACTAATTTATTATGTAAATTCACTAAGTGATTTATGATCACATGAGAATAGTCATAGATTAAGAACCAAAACAGTAATACATAAAGACTAATAATTATTGGGAGCTGGGCAATAGCGCAGCGGGTTAAGCACACATGGCGTGAAGCACAAGAACCGGCTAAAGTATCCCGGTTCGAGCCCCCAGCTCCACACCTGCAGGGGAGTCAAGTCACAGGCAGTGAAGCAGGACTGCAGGTGTCTATCTTTCTCTCTCCCTCTCTGTCTTCCCCTCCTCTCTCCATTTCTCTGTCTTATCTAACAATGACAACATTACAAACAACAACAATAACTACAACAACAATAAAAAACAAGGGAAACAAAAGGTAAAATAAATCAATAAATATTTTTAAAAGAATAATAATTATTATATATAGTGACATATAATCGTTGTTATTATTATTTATTATTATTTAGCTGAGTAAGGCTTTCTTAAAATGTCATACCTTATTTCCAAATATCTACCGTAATTCATATTAATATAACCCATCAAAATCGATATACATTGAATTTAACATTTTTTCAATTTTATTTTATTTTTTAATTATTTATTTTCCCTTTTGTTGCCCTTGTTTTTCATTGTTGTAGTAGTTATTATTGTTTTTATTGATGTCATCATTGTTGGATAGGGCAGAGAGAAATGGAGAGAGAATGGGAAGACAGAGGGAGAGAGAAAGATAGACATCTGCAGACCTGCTTCACTGCTTGTGAAGCGATCCCCCTGCAGGTGGGGAGCCAGGGTCTCGAACTGGGATCCTTTCGCCGGTCCTTGCACTTGGCGCCATGTGTGCTTAACCCACTGTGCTACTTCCCAACTCCCCCTGAATTTAACTTTTATAATTAGGGAGTTTCACTAGAATTTTGATTTCCCAAAACAAGTAAAAATCTCATAATAGTCAGTGGCTATTATAAATTTAAGTCATTCTTCTGACAAACCAGCAGAGGGCGAACAAGATGGCAATTTAAGCGCTGTGTTCCCTCAGAGTTGCAAGGGGTACTTTTCATACATTAGTCTAAGAACCTGAGTGAGAAGTTAAAAACCTTTCTTCAGCTACTAACTAGCATTTGATGAGTCTGTAATCCAGGATGAGGTTTGTCTCGCTCAGACCAATGCACCCTCCCCTTCCCCTCTATCACAACTCTGCAAGACCTTCCCCTGCCTGCCATAAAGATTTGGGCCTCGCCAAGACCCAGAAACATTAATTGTGCAGGACTGTGTCAGCAGTCCCTAACCAACCCAACCCCATGCCCACTCCTCTGCCCCAAGCAGCAGTTCCTGTTAACCCAGAGAAACGGGGGTGTTGTAACCCCCTCCCACTCTGTACCTTAAAAAACCTACAGTAGGGAGGCCAGGCATTAGCGCAGTGAGTTAAGTGCACATGGTGCAAAGCTCAAGGACAGGCATAAGCATCCCAGTTCGAGTCTCCAGCTCCCCATCTGCAGGGGGAGTTGCTTCACGAGCAGTGAAGCAGGTCTGCGGGTGTCTGTCTTTCCTCTCTGTCTGCCTCTCTTCTCTCAATTTCTTTCTGTCCTATCCAACAACAATGACAACAATAGTAATAACAACAATGATAGACAAGGGCAACAAGAGGAAAAGAATGGCCTCCAGGAGCAGTGGATTCATAGTGCAGGCACTGAGCCCCAGCGATAACCCTGGAGGGGAAAAAGAAAAAAAAAAAAAAGACCTACAACAGCCCCTCTCAGGGCCTTTGGACTTTTTGTAACCATTGTCCTTCCCAGAAGTCAGCCTTTGCTTTACTGGGACTGAATTTCTAACTTTTAAAATCATTCTTTGTGTGGCCAGTTGGTGGCATACCTAGTTGAGCCCACAAGGACCCAGGCATCTCCCCCTTCTTTCTCCATTTCTGGCTGTCTCTCTAATTAATAAGTAAAGATAAAAAAAAAAAAGCTTTCCTGTCTATGTGTCTCTGTTTTCTTACCAAATGCCTAACAACCACTCTTTTTTATTTTTATTTATTTATTTATTTTTGCCTCCAGGGTTATTGCTGGGGTTTGGTGTCTTCACTACAAATCCACTGCTCCTGGAGGCTGTTTTTTTCCCCTTTTGTTGCCCTTGTTGTCGTTATTGTTATTGTTGTCATTCTTGTTGTTGTTGTTGGATAGGACAGAGAGAAATGGAGAGAGGAGGGGAAGACAGAGGGGGGAGAGAAAGATAGACACTTGCAGACCTGCTTCACCTCATGTGAAGCGACCCCCCTGCAGGTGGGGAGCCGGGGGCTCGAACCGGGATCTTTACGCCGGTCCTTGCACTTCACGCCTTGTGCACATTTAACCTGCTGTGCCACAGCCTGGCCCTCCTAACTTTTTTTTTTTTAACCAAATCTGTCCAAGTTCTGGCTTGTGATGGTGTGGATTATCTTTGCTTTGCTTTCTTGCTTTCTCTTTTCTCCATCCTCACCCCTTTCTTCCTTTAAACTAAATTCAATTCTAGCTTGTGGCACTGTCAGGGACTGAACCTGGGACCTCCAAGCCTCAGGCATAAGTCTGTTGTGTATACACACCACTGTGACGACTCCCCAGCCACCAAGAACCACCACTCTCACCTATGAACTCTCAGTCATCTCTCTCAGCCAAGTGGGTGTCCCACTTACTCTTACCAAAGCCTACCTATATCTGCCCTGGAGTGGCATGTTAGCCATCCTGAAACTCTTTGTTTTGCAAGAGGCATTTATGCCAGTGACAGTTCCTTTTGCAGCGACTGATGGGCTATGAAGGCAGTTTGGGCCCCAGAGAGGATGCCAGCTTTCTGATAAAGAGAGACTTTACAGTGGTGTGAAAAAGCTGCTGTTTCTTGGGCACATATGCAGTGCCCAGCCTTGGCTAAGCATCCTGATGATATGCATAATGCAAAATTACAACCACTCTGCATGTGAAGGTCGGGACAAGAAGAACAGAAAGGTGCAGGCACTTACCAGAGGCTGCACAGCAAAGGCTGGGCGCTTGGCTCTGACCCATGAGTTCGTGTTCCTTCCAGGCCACACTGTGTCCACTGCACCAAAGACCCGGTATCCACACCATGCCTACTCTCTGACAGAGACTCAGAGTGTGTGGTGCTGGGTCTGCACGGCCTTCCCCAAAAAGAGGCTCCAGCAGTGGGTTGAAAGCTCAGTTGGCAAGGACAGGACTGGTACGCTGAGGCTCCCAGAGCCATGCTTGGATCCGTGCTGGAACAGAGCTCTGGCTTCCCACTCTCGCTCTTACACACAGGAGCTGGTCTGCATGGCACAGAGCCTCACTACACCACATTCCTCTGGCAGACCTGGTACCTAGTAATAGGACAAGAGAGGGAAAAGGCAGCCTCAGGTAGAGAAACAAGATGTTTTCTTGCTTAAAGGGGACGGAGCTTGTTGAGCAGAGAAAGAGCACGGCCAAAGGCCTGAGAAGGCGTTACAGTAAGCTTTCTTGGTTTATTTCCTTTTGTTTGCCTCGGTGCCTGCTCCTGGAGGCCATTTTTCCCCCTTTTGCTGCCCTTGTTGTTTATCATTGTTGTTGTTATTATTGTTGTTTTTATTACTGTCTTTGTTGGATAGGACTGAGAGAAATTGACAGAGAGGGGGAGAGAAAGATTGACACCAGCAGACCTGCTTCACCCCCTGTGAAGTGACACACACACACCCCCCGCATGTGGGGAGCCGGGGACTCAAACTGGGATCTTTTTTCTTTTTTTGTAAATATGTATTTTTCCCTTTTGTTGTCCTTGTTGTTTATCATCATTGTTGTTGTTATTGCTGTCGTCACTGTTGGATAGGTCAGAGAGAGATCAAGATAGGAGGGGGAGACAGAGAGGGGAGGGAAAGACACCTGCAAACCTGCTTCACCTCCTGTGAAGCTACATCCCTGCCGGTGGGGTGTCAGGGGCTCGAACCAGGATCCTTATGCTGGTCTTTGTGCGTCATGCCATGTGCGCTTAACCTACTGCGCCACCATCCAGCTCCCCTGAACCGGCATCCTTACACTGGTGCTTGCACTTGGAGTCGTGTGCACTTAACCCGCTGTGCTATTGCCCTTCCCCCTTCTTGTATGTTTAACAGCACTGCTCAGCTCTGGAATATGGTAACACTGGGAACTGAACCTCTGCCTTTTGCTGACTCAACCAGAGCCATTATGCTGTCTGCCAGGCCAACAGTAGGTTTCCTGATTTTTGTTTGTTTGTTTGTTTGTTGCCTCCAGGGTTATTGCCAGGGCTCAATGCCTACACCATGAATCCACTGCTCCTGGAGACCATTTTTTCCCCTTTTGTTGCCCTTGTTGTTTTATCATTGTTCTGGTTATTATTATTGTTGTTGCTGCTGCTGTCATGGAAAGGACAGAAAGAAATGGAGAGAGGAGGGGAAGACAGAGAAGGGGAGAGAAAAATAGACACCTGCAGACCTGCTTCACCGCCTGTGAAGTGACTCCCATACAGGTGGGGAGCCAGGGGCTCGAACTGGGATCCTTACACTGGTCCTTTAATGCTTTGTGCCACGTGCGCAGCAGGAGGTTTGTATACGGTGCACACACACCTGAGTCTCTGGGATAAGAGGAACTTCTGCTTGGTGAGGGGGGACTATCGGATGGGGACCAATTCTGACAAGCAGTCCTGAGTAACTAAGGACGCTGGCAACCTTGTGAAAGGAGGGGGCGGAAGACTTGAGCAAGACAAACTCCAGCCTGGGTCCCAAACTCCTCACGCCTATGTATGGATCACAGCAACGGGACTGGGCAGGAACTGTTAGCACATTGGATCAAATGAAGTGGGGGTGCAGGGCTCCCCTGCTTTTCACAAGCTTGCGTTGCACGCCCGGATATTATGAGAGACCTGGATCCCAGCGTCCCTAAGGGAAAACTCAGAAGACGTTCCCTTTTAGAGGAGAGCTTTCCCGTTTTGCCACAAAGGTAGAAAATCCACAGGCTTCAGCAGGAGTTTGCACAGGTGCTCTGAGGCAAGCCCACACCTGAACCTTCCCGGCATGCCTCCCTCCCTCAGGGGCCCATCATCATAGATGCCAGGCTTTGCCCGGAGGCCAGGGCTGGGTAGCACCTGGGTCGGTGATGGTTGAGGTCTGCAAGGTCGAGCCCCCGGCTCCCCACCTGCAGGGGAGTCACTTCACGGGCGGTGAAGCAGGTCTGCAGGTGTCTATCTTTCTCTCCCTGCCCCTGTCTTACCCAGAAACACCTGCACACAACAGAATGGTTCTTGCCAGTTCTTTATAGCAGAGCAGTGACTACTGGAGGAAGGAGGGGTGGGTCCATCACTGGTACTTGGCCTCACTGCTCTGTCAGCAGCTAAGCCCACCTCAGATGTACTGCAGCTCTCTAGAAAGTTCTTCTTGTGAGGGGCCGAGTGGTGACACACCTGGTTGAGCGCACATGTTACAGTGAACAAGGACCCAGGTTCTAGCCCCGGTCCCTACCTGCAGGGGGAAGTTTTGCAAGTGGTGAAGTACTGCTGCTGCAGGTGTCTCTGTCTCTCTCCCTCTATCACCCCCTTCCCTTTCAATTTGTGACTGTCTCTATCCAATAAATAAAGATAGTAAAAAATTTTTTTAAAAATAAGTTCTTGTGAGACAGAAAGAACCAGTGGCTGCAGGCAGAGAAAGGAGCCCCAGATGACGGAGAGCTCTTGGTCCCCATGTCATCAAAAGACACCATGCTCAGGGGTCAGGCGGTAGCGCAGTGGCTTAAGCACACATGGCACCAAGTGTAAGGACCAGCGTAAGGATCCCAGTTCAAGCCCCCGACTTCCCACCTGCAGGGGAGTCAC
The DNA here is from genome assembly GCF_950295315.1 of Erinaceus europaeus. Classification (NCBI taxonomy): domain Eukaryota; kingdom Metazoa; phylum Chordata; class Mammalia; order Eulipotyphla; family Erinaceidae; genus Erinaceus; species Erinaceus europaeus. The sequence continues at coordinate 63,691,740 of NC_080167.1, forward strand.
TTCACAGGTGGTGAAGCAAGTCTGCAGGTGTCTGTCTTTCTCTCCCCCTCTCCATTTCTCTCTGTCCTATCCAACAGCAACAACATCAATGACAACAATAACAACAACAAGAGCAACAAAATGGGAAAAATGGTCTCCAGGAGCAGTGGATTTCTAGTGCAGGCACCGAACCCGAGCAATAACCCTGGAAGGAGAAGAAGAAAAAAAAAAAGACACCCTGCTCGAGATGTTCCAATGAGGAGAACAGATAACACTCGTGAAGCTGGAGGAGGCGCCACACACACACACCCCACTGCGTAGAGCAGAAGATTCCCACATAGTTGTCAGAGGGACCCCACGAGCAGCCAGCGGTAATATGGGCACCGCCTGTGAAACTGCACCTGGGCTGAAGCGATGTCTCTGGAGGGGCCTCAGGCCTTGCGGGGGGGGGGGGGGGGGCACCATTTATCTTGCATTTATAAATGCAAGGATGCTGCATTTATCTGTACAAGTCACTGGTAATTTGAGACTGCTCATACATGGTGATGGTTTCAAGTCTTTGTCTCTGACAGTGTTTTGAACAGATGATTCAAGTAGAGACTGAACGACTGAGACAGACAGACAGAACAGGTGAAGATTACAGCCCATAGTGTGTATAGCTTTGTCAGGAAGCAAATGTTGGCCTCTGTGTGCATGTCCAGTGCTCTAGCCTGAGGCATCTCCAGGGCAAAGTCATCGGGGAAGCGCACTTGCACAGGGGGAGTTTCCCTAGAGATGGAGCGATGCTCTGGTGTCTCTCCTCTCCTTCTGCCTCGATTTCCCTCTCACCCCTCATCCTCTCTGACTAGCACACTGTGTCTCAATTAAATGAAAAAGGGGACTCCATCAGGATCAGTGGGATCCTGCAAGAACTGATACACCAGGAGCGAAGTCAATGTACAATGTTTCTAAACATAACTTTGCATCATAAGAGAAGGAAGCACTTCATGAGGAATGAAAAGCCTGAGCTCTCAGTCCACAAAAAGCAGAGAAACAGCTTGGAGTGTGGTGTTTTGCTGCCACCTTGTGGACACACCTCAGAATGCATTTTGACAAAATATTTGTGCATTCACACATACCAGGACCTGGCTAGGGCGCACCCGGTTAAGCGCACACATTACAGTGCACGAGGACCCGGGTTCAAGTCCCAAGTCCCCACCCACAGGAGGAAAGCTTCACGAACGGTGTGCTGTAGGTGTCTGTCTCTCTGTGTCGCCTCCTCCATTACTTAGTCTCGATCCTCTCACAGAAAATGAATTCATTCATTAAAATAAGAAAAGCAAAGCCTACCCAAGGCGTCTGGCCTTGGCAGGAAGCGCCAGGTGCTGTGACTCACAGGCACCCGGATGACTCCTTGGGGCCGAACACCTGCCCTCCTCGCACCTGCCGCCTCACACCCGGCAGAGTAATGGCACCGCCCCGGAAAGCACGACTGCTTGAGGTGGTGTCGTAAAGCACACGCAGGTGAGTCTACAGCCGAGTGTCGCAAAGCTCAGCGGTCTGCACGCGAGTCTGCAGCCGAGTGTCGTAAAGCTCAGCGGTCCGCACGCGAGTCTGCAGCCCAGTGTCGGGAAGCTCAGCGGTCTGAAGCCATGTGCTGCCAGTTTCGCAGATTGCCCATTACAGAATATGGTGTCTGTGAGCACAGAATTGTGCAAAGATTGCACAGGCTCATGTGCTGCCTATGGGCCCCAGATCACATCGATGGGGTTTATAGTCCACAATATTTATACACTTACCCATATTTTGGGAGCTACTCTCTTCCCTGATCCAGCTTTCTAGCTCTTTTTCCAACTGTGACACCATCTCTCCCAGATAGTCGCTTAGAGTACCTGTATATTAGGTGTCAGGCTCAGGCAAAAACTAGTCAAGTCATGGGCCCCTTGGAATATACCTAAACTAGACCTACTAGTTTTTTCCAAAACAGAGACCCCCCCCCCCAAATCTTCATCTGTACTATTCCAGCCTTTAGGTTCATGATTAGTCAACAATTTATTTGGCTTTGTATGTAAACTCTCTTTTCGGCCACCAGGTTCCAGATGCTACCATGATGCGACCAGACTTCCTTGGACAGACAACCCCACCAATGTGTCCTGGAGCCCCACTGCCCCAGAGCCCTGCCCCACTAGGGAAAGAGAGAGACAGGCTGGGAGTATGGATCAACCTGTCAACGCCCATGTTCAGCAGGGAAGCAATGACAGAAGCCAGACCTTCCACCTTCTGCATCCCACAATGACCTCGGGTCCATACTCCCAGAGGGATAAAGAATAGGAAAGCTATCAGGGCAGGGATGGGATACTAAGGTCTGGTGGTGAGAATTGTATGCAGTAGTGCTTCTCTTATCCTATACTTGTTAATATTTCCATTCTATAAATAACATTTTTTTAAAACAATCAGTGAAATCATTTTGTGGGACTCAATTGCTACATGGCACTTACTACAAAAAATGTCTTGCATTTTTTATCATTATAAATCACGTCACATGCACCCCTTTTCTCAGAAAATTAATAAAAAGATGTTCTGAACCCAATTCCTCATGTGGGAGAGGTTATCCCACACCACATAACATTTCTTGGACGCCAGCTGGATGTCCAACAACTTAGGTGGGCTCTGCCACAGCTTCCTTGGGACAGTCAGGCCCCTTGGGGAGAGAACTCAGTCCTCCAGCACTATCCCCACTGGCCACACACGCCTGTCACCACCATAGATTGTCACCTGGTGCCAGACCCTCTGGCTAGAAAAGGGAGGCTCCTAGCTACCCTGCCCCCCCTCCTGGAACAGCTCAAAGAACTCAGGACCCACCACTTATGGAGCTGTCCCCTTGCAGATGGGGACTGGAGGCTCAAACCCGAGTCCTTGTGTTTGGTAATATATGCACTTAACCAAGTGCACCACCACCTGGACTCTGAACCCCATTCTTTTGTTTTTCTTTTCTTTGCATTTTTCTCCTCCTCCTCTTCCCCCGCCTTTTCTTTCTCCTCCTTCCTTTCCTTATGTTTATTACTTTCTTTTTATTTATTTTTTATTAATAATATTTATTTATTATGGAATAAAGATAGAGAGAAATTGAGAGGGGAGGAAGAGATAGAGAGGGAGAGAGACAGAGAGACATCTACATCCCTGCTTCACCACTCGTGAAGCTTTCCCCCTACGGGTGGGAGCTGGGGGCTTGAACCCAAATCCTTGAGCAATGTGTGTGTTCAACTGGGTGTGCCACCACCAGCCTCATTAGCCTTCTTTTTTGCAAGTGTGAGATTCATCATTTTTTTCATTCCAATCTATATTATACACATAACAAAGCACAAGGAACCTCCAGTGCTGTGACACTCCCATGTGGTGGCAGGGCTCAATGCAGAGCCATGAGCATGACAAGACTCAAAGTCCTTCTGGTGAGCTCTCTCTCCAACGCGGCCATTTGTCCCTAGGAGGGCTTCTTTGTATGGGGAGGTTGGCCTCTGGTGACCCGAACTCAGCCTTAAGCCTCACTTCCTTCCAAATAGGTAGTTTCGACGGGGCTGGATGGGACAATGGGACTGACAGCCAACTGAATGCCATCTTCACCTAATGAGCAACCCCCATCCTGAAAATAGAATTAAGAAATCACTAAGCATTTTGGGATAAACAGAACCTTAAGGGAGGGAGAAACTAGTAACAGAAGCCATTCCTGCAGCAGAATGTGAAGAGGACTTGAATTTTAAAGAGAATCCGGGAGTCGGGGTGGTAGTGCAGCAGGTTAAGCGCTCATGGTGCGAAGTCCAAGGACCAGCATAACAATCCCGGTTTGAGCTCCCCACCTGCAGGGGAGTCGCTTCACAGGCAGGTCTGCAGTGAAGCAGGTCTGCAGGTGTCTGTCTTTCTCTCCCCCTCTGTCTTCCCCTCCTCTCTCCATTTCTCTCTGTCCTCTCTAACAATGACGACATCAATAATAACAACAGTAATAACTACAGCAACAAAAAAAGGGCAACAGAAGGGAAAAAAATAACATGCAAATTCAGAGAATTTGAAACTTCAGCTCTCAACTTGTAACTAACTTGGATAAGCAGTGAGGCCTTGTTGACTCTGTGTCAAATCGCTGAGGCATACAATAGCAGCCTGGCTCACCGCATAGCCTTGAGAGGAGCACATCATCACCATGGTTTCAGAGAAAGTGGGGCGGAACAAAGAGCACTGCATTTCAGGGAAGCTCCAGCTGGAGCTAAACTGAGCTGAAGTCTACCAGCTTTCCTCGGTGGTGAACTGATATCACCAGTGGAATCCAGCTTACACACTGTGTGTGAGTTCTCCCAAGTGTCATCTCTGACATTAACTTAGAAAAGTAAGAAGCACATTCTAACAAGAGAGCTAATTATAGAGAAAAAAATGTTTTTCCAACTTGGTGACCTTATAAATCAAATGTTTTTACACAGTAGCAGGGGAGATACAGAACTGTTCATTTTTATTTTTTATTTTATTTTTTGTCTACAGGGTTATTGCTGGGGCTTGGTGCCAGCATTATGAATCCTCTGCTCCTGGTGTTTTTTTTTTCCATCTTCTTTTTTTATTGGATAGGACAGAGAAAAACAGAGGGGGTGGGGAAGATAGACACCTGCAGACCTGCTTCACTGCTTGTGAGATGACTCACATGCAGGTGGGGAGCTGGGGAGTAGAACTTGGATCCTTGTGTGGGTCTGTGCTTCATACTATGTGCACTTAATCTGATCCGATGCGCTTACTGCCCAGCCCTCAAAGCATTTCATTTCATAAGACAAAGATAGCAAACAAAAATTCCAGAAGCACCACCAGCTCGTGTGGTCCTGCCTGCCCTGACAATCTGGAAGGGTTGACAGCAGTCATACTTGCTTTAAGAGCAGATGAGCACCACAGCCTCGCCGCACAGGACAACTGCTGGGTAACGGTGAGAGTGTGTTACTACACAATTGTGATTATTGCTGTTCCCGTTTGTTATGCACATTGGCTGTGGACAGCTGCTTGTGGAGTAAGAACAGCTCTTTCAGGCAAGGGCAGATAGCATAATGGTTCTGCAAACAGACTCTCATGCCTGAGGCTCCAAAGTCTCAGGTTCAATTCCCCACACCACCATAAGTCAGAACTGAGCAGTGCTCTGGTTAAAAAAAAAAAAAGAAAGAAAAGAACAGCGCTCTCTCTCTCTCTCTCTCTCTCTCTCGCGTGCGCGCTCTCTCTCTCTCTCTCTCTGTGTGTGTGTGTGTGTGCCTCTCATACATATATATGTATTAGAATTTTTTTTTGCCTCCAGGGTTATTGCTTGGGCTCGGTGCCTGCACTAAAAATCCACTGCTCCTGGAGGCCATTTTTTTCCCCTTTTTGTTGCCCTTGTTGTAGTTATTATTGTTGTTGTCATTGTTGGATAGTACAAAGAGAAATCAAGAGAGGAGGGAAAGACAGAGAGGGGGAGAGAAAGATAGACACCGGCAGATCTGCTTCACTGCTTGTGAAGCGACCCCCTCCCCCACCACAGGTGGGGGGGGGGTAGAACCAGGGTCCTTATACCATTCTTTGAGCTTTGTGCCATGTGTGCTTAACCCGCTGCACTACTGCCCAGTCTCCGTATCAGAATAGTTAAAAAGACTGTGGGGTGGGGGAGTTGGGTGGTAGTGCAGTGGGTTAAGCGCAGGTGGTGCTAAGCGCATGGACCTACTAAGGATCCCGGTTTGAGCCCCCGGCTCCCCACCTGCAGGGGAGTCACTTCACAGGCAGTGAAGCAGGTCTGCAGGTAACTGTCTTTCTCTCCCCCTCTCTGTCTTCCCCTCCTCTCTCCATTTCTCTCTGTCCTATCCAACAACGATGACATCAATAACAACAATAACTACAACAATAATAAAAAAACAAGGGCAACAAAAAGGAAAATAAATATTTTTTAAAACAGAGCTAAAAAAAAAGACTTTGGGGTGGGTAGTGCTGCACCCAGTTAAGTGCACATATTACCATATGAAAGGACCCAAGTTGGAACCCCTGATCCCCACCTGCAGAGGGAATACTTCACAAGAGGTGAAGCAGGTCGACAGGTCTCTCTCTCTCTCTCTCTCTCTCTCTATATATATATATATATATATATCCCTCTGCCTCTCTCAGTTTGTCTCTTATTCATTTATGTATTTATTATTTAACAGAAACAGAAAGAAATTGAGTGTGGAAGGAGAGATAGTGAGGGAAAGACACAGAAACCCAGTGGCGGTGCATCAGGTTAGCATATGTAGTAGGAAGTGCAAGGATCCTGGTTCGAGCCTTCTACTCCCCACCTGCAAGGGGAAAGTTTCACAAGCAGAGAAGCAGATCTGCAGGTGCCTATCTTTGTTATTTATTTATTTATTTATTTATTTATGAGAGGGATAGGAGGAGAGAGAGAAAGAACCAGACATCACTCTGGTACATGTGCTAACAGGGATTGAACTCAGGACCTCATAGCTTGAGAGCCCAACACTTTATCCACTGCACCACCTCCTGGACCACAGGTGTTATCCTTCTCCCTCTCTATTTTCCTCCCCCCCAACTTCTCTCTGTCCTATGCAATAAAATGGGGGAAAAGGCCGCCAGCAACAATGGATTCATAGTACTGCCACAGAGACCCAGTGATAACCCTGGAGGTAAGAAGAGAAGGAAAGGAAAGACATCTACATGAGAAAAGCAAGTGAGTAGAGAATTTCATTCCTAAATCCTTATTTTAGTTTGAAACAATGAGAAAGGTTGGTTATGCATTTCTGTTTGTGTCTTATCTTCTGCCAGAGCTACAATTAATTGCACCTCTTGGGTATTATGCAATATTATAGATATTAAATATTCATCCCTTGCGTTAAAGTATGCTGAGTGAGTCTACTGCAAGAGTCTTTTGTTCCCCTAATTGAAGAAAATTAACTGGGATTTACTCCATTTTGTAGGAGACGAGTGCCCTCTTGTGGTAGCCTCATGGAATTGACACAAGCAAAGCTGCCTGAATCTATATTCATTCATTACCTTTGTTTTATTTATTATTATTATTATTATTATTATTATTATTTTCACCAGATCATTGCTCATTTCTGGCTGATGGTGGAGTAGAGGGACTGATCCTGGGACTTCTGGTGCCTCAGGAATGAGAGTCTTTTGTATAACCATTATGCTGTCTCCCCTTCACCTTTTTATTTTTTGTGTATGAAAGTAAATGATAATTTTCTATTCTCCTAAACAAACACTGAAAAACACGCAGGATAGACTCCTAAGCCATAAGTCCAAATTCTTCTTCAACCTGACACCTGTATATATTCTTGGATGGGGGTTATTAGTGATTTAACATGACTTTTAAGATTACAAGGGTGGGGAGTCGAGCGGTGTGGCAGCGGGTTAAGTGCACATGGTGCAAAGCGCAAGGACCGGCTTAAGGATCCCGGTTCCAGCCCTCGGCTCCCCACCTGCAGGGGAGTCGTTTCACAAACGGTGAAGCTGGTCTGCAGGTGTCTATCTTTCTCTTCCTCGCTCTGACTTCCCCTCCTCTCTCCATTTCTCTCTGTCCTATCCAGCAACAACGACATCAATAACCACAACAATGTTAAACAACAAGGGCAACAAAAGGGAAAATAAATTAAAAAATAATAATAAAAGATTACAAGGGTGTAGTTTCGGCTCAAGCCCACCACCAATATTCTATGTCCTCACCTCATAACCCCCACAGTTCTCACATCTTAGAGACCATTTGGCGACTTTCGCACATGCACCCAGCTGTCTTCCCCACGCATCTTTGTTTTGTTCCTTTTTTTCTTTTTTTTTTTTGCAAGGTTATGTGCTTAAAAATCTTTGTATTCCACATATGAACAAAACCATCTGGTGCTTATCGTTCACCTCCTCCCTTCTTCAGCCTTGATGTTCCCGTAGCAGACAGAGATCCTTGTTAAAACTTGCTCTATTTTGCGGGTCTTGATCCTTTGACGTGGGAGCTTGAGGCACAGCCCCTTACTCGGGTTTTAATAGGCACTTTGTGAGGCCCACCAGATGGAGACTGAGGAAAACTAGGCATTGAATCTGGAGCTCTGGGCTAACCTTCCCAGAAGCAGAATTCAAGAATTCTGCTATGACCAGGCCCCGGGATCCTCAAGGAGCCAAGCGCCCCTCAGAACTCCACACAGTCTCGACATAGTCATAACCACCTCACCTACCAGGCCTGGCACTAAGTGGAACCAGCTCAATCACATAGGAGTTTCTGCTCTTTGATTTCAGCCCTGTCTTCACCAAGTTATAATAAATAATACCTTCTAAGTAACCCATCGGAGATTTCAACACTCTTGTATATTTCTAAGGCCTAGTACAAATCCTAGAAGGTTTTCCTTTTCTTCCATGGGATTATCACCAAGATCACAACATGCAGAACAACAATGTTGAAGTACAAAAGTAAAAAGTGGGCTGGGGAGACAGCATAATGGTTCTGCAAAAGACTTTCACGCCTGAGGCTCCAAGGTCCTAGGTTCAATCCCAACTACTACCATGAGCCAAAGCTGAGAACAGTGCTCTAGTATCTGTGTGTGTGTGCATGTGTATATTTTTCTCTGAGTCTCTCCCATTAAAATAAAATAAATGATATTTTTAGTAAAATGCATTAGGGGCTTTAAAAGCAGGAGTAATGTACAGAATGTCTTTCTTCTGTATCCTTCCCCCACCCACACACAAGCATTTTCAGTCAAGAAATACATCTGCTCAGTGTGAAACTACCTTCACAAAAGTCTTGTTTAGTGTCTACCAGACCAGGTTTCTAGCTGCCTCACCTTCACCCCCAACACACACACACACACACACACACACTCACACACACACAGCTGTCCCTGGCTGTGTGGTGGCTTCATTGTCCTGCACATGTGCCTGAAGGTTATGCAGTCACACTAGTAAAAAAAAAAAAAAAAAAAAGTTCCAGGAAGTGGGAGGGAAAACCAGAAGTGCAAGTTAACTTGCTAGTTGAAGAGTCTGCTTAAAAGAAAAAGTTCCAATGAGTGTGAGTGAATGTACTCTGGCTGTTCTCCTGTCTACAGCAACGGCTGGAGAGAAAGTCTGTGACACCAGCCATGAAAGATACCATGTCACTGATTCTGAAAGCGCTCACACAGCAGAATGACTCCACACGCAAGTGAGCCCCCAGTTCTAGGACATCCCTCAGGTTTCTAGATTAACTGCAGCATTCTCAAATAGCATGCTGTAAGGCAACATTATCAATAGGCTTTTATTTTTTTAACTTTTTTATTATTTGTTTTCCCTTTTGTTGCCCTTGTTTTATTGTTGTAGTTATTATTGTTGTCATTGTTGGATAGGACAGAGAGAAATGGAGATAGGAGGAGAAGACAGAGAAGGGGAGAGAAAGATAGACACCTGTAGACCTGCTTCACCTCTTGTGAAGCAACCCCCCAACAGGTGTGGAGCCAGGGGCTCGAACCGGGATTCTTACACAAGTCCTCGTGCTTCATGCCTTGTGTGCTCAACTCGCTGCACTACCGCCTGACCCCCAGGCTTTTATTTTTTTGAGATTTATTTTATTTCAACAGAGTGAGGCCACCCTTAAACCAGTCTTTTAGTAGACTGAACATGGCTGAGGAAGGACTCTCCAAGCTAACAAATATATTAAGAGTAAACTATAAAGCTGAAAAGCAAACAGAACAAAGACTGGGGGAAAAAAGTAAAAAGAATGCCAAGGGCAAATAGCTAACTATAGATGTGTAGCACATACATAATGAGACAGAAGAATCTTTGAAACAGTGACTGAGAGTTTCCTTCCAATTAGTGTCAGCCACCAAACCACAGATCCAGGAAGCTCAAAGAACATTCGATAGGATAAATACAATAGAATACCATTTTCCAGATAAACAAATCAAATATAAAAAATGGGCATAGAAAAATAAACAGAGGTGGCAAATCCTTCTCTATACCAAAAGAAAGAATTCTAGGCCCCAGATTAAATTGGTGAGGTGTACAGTTAACAATATTTATATATATTTCCCATATTTGGCAGCTACTCTCTCCCCTGGTCCAGCTTTCTGGTCTTTTTTCCAACTGTGATAACACCCCCTCCCACCTCCAGACAACAACTTGGGTCCACCTGCATATCAGATGTCAGGCAAGGCAAAAACAAGTAAAGCCATGGGCCCCTTGGAATAGACCTAAAATAGAGCTAGTAGCTTTTTCCAAAATGGAGACTCCAATCTTCAGCTGCAATATTCTTGCCTTTAGGTTCATGATTAGTCAACAATTTACTCTGCTTTCTTTTTTGGTAGTTATTGTTGTTGTTATTGATGTTATCGTTGTTGGATAGGACAGAGAGAAATGGAGAGAGGAGGGGAAGACAGAGGGGGAGAGAGAAAGATAGACACCTGCAGACCTGCTTCACTGCCTGTGAAGCAACTCCCCTGCAGATGGTTCGAGCCAGGGGCTCGAACCAGGATCCTTGTGCTGGTCCTTGTGCTTCTCTCCACCTGCACTTAACCTGCTACACTATCACCCGATGCCCTTTACTCTGCTTTCTGTTTTAACTCTTTTTCAGCCACCAGGTTCCAGATGCTAACATGATGTCAACCAGACTTCTCTGGACAGACAACCCCACCAATGTGTCCTAGAGCTCTGCTTCCCCAGAGCCCTTCCCTACTAGAGAAAGAGAGAGACAGGCTGGGAGTATGGATCGACCTGCCAATGCCCATGTTCAGTGGGGAAGCAATTACAGAAGCCAGACCTTCCACCTTCTGCACCCCATGATGATCCTGGGTCCATACTCCCAGAGGGTTAAAGAATAGGAAAGCTTTCAAGGGAGAGGATTGGATACAGAGTTCTGGTGGTGGGAACTGTGTGGAATTGCACCCTTCTTATCCTATGGCCATGTCAATATTTCCATTTTATAAAGAAAATTTTTGAAAAAAGAAAGAATTCCATCGGGGCTGGAGAGTGGAGAGACATTATAATGGTTATAAAAATGGCTTTCATGCCTGAGACTCTCAGCTTCCAGTTCAATTCCCAGCACCACCATAAATCAGAGATGACAAAAAGACAGCTATGAGGATTCAAGGTGGCTTGTTAAGGTAGCCACATTACCTGTGAAGTTGGATTAGTTATTAGTTATCCAGAAAGGAAAGAAGAGAGAAAGAAAGAAAGAAAGAAAGAGAGAATGAAAGAGGGAGGAAGGAAGGAAGGAAGGTAGGAAGAAAGAAAGAAAGAAAGAAAGAAAGAGAGGAAGAAAGAGGGAGGAAGGAAGGAAAGAAGGAAGGAAGGAAGGAAGGAAGGAAGGAAGGAAGGAAGGAAGGAAGGAAGGGGCCAGTGGTAGTGCTCTGGGTTAAATGCACATAGTGCAAAGTGCAAGGACTGGCACAAGGGTTCTGGTTCCAGCCCCCAGCGCCCCACCCACAAGGGGAGGGTCGCTTTACAAGTGGTCAAGCAGGTCTGTAGGTGTCTATCCTTCTCTTCCCCTCTCTTTCTTCCCCTCCTCTCTCAATTTCCCTCTGTCCTGTTCAACAACAACAGCAGCAGCAACAATAGTAAGAGCAACACCACCGCCAATAGCAATGGGGAAAAGATGGCTTTCAGGAGCAGTGGATTTGTAGTGCAGGCACTGAGCACCGGCAATAACCCTGCAGGCAAAGAAGGAGGAGGAGGAGGAGAAGGAGGAGAGAGAGAGAGAGAGAGAGAGAAAGAGAGAGAGAGAAAGGACAATCATCCCTGAGTAGCACTGTGTATTTAAATCAATACAGAGCTTCACCAAATGGGGGGTGGGGTGGGAGGCGGGGAGTCCTTCACCAAGTGACTGCGGGGAGGACAAAAGCACAGAGGACGTATGGCTTTATGTGCAGCTCTCTTCCTGTGTTTGAAATTCTTAGTGCAGTTAAATAAAAAAAGAAAAAGGAAGTAGTGCTCTTGCAGTTTTTTCTCACATGACCAAATAAAAGATCATCAAAATGTAGATGCAGAGACAGTGACTAAATAACTCAGGAGGAAAAATAAAATCAAATAACTCAGTAGAAACTTTTAAATTAATGATTCCTGAGAACATGTAATTGAGTATTACATTACCTTCCTTTTCATCTCCCTGTGCCCGTAAACCCTTAACTCCTGGTTTTTATTAGTGATTTAATACTGATTTACAAAGTTACAAAATAACAGGGACACGACTTCGCACCATTCCCACCACCAGAGTTCTGGATTCCCAATCCCCCCAATGGAAGCTACAGCAGTTCTCCCGAGAGATTCATAAACCTTTAATTCCTACACATTTTCCCTGGGATGTATAAGATGTTCTTATTCTTTAGTTCTTTAAGGGATTCATCACAGGGAATTCAGTGAGTTACAACTTCCTTCAAATGCCAGAAAGGAGGTAAGAGCATGGGCTGGGTGGTGGCACAGCTAGTTGAGTGCACACACTACTATGCACAAGGATCTGGGTTCAAGGCCTCGGTCCCCACCTGTAGGGGGAAAGCTTCACAAACAGTGAAGCAGTACTGCAGATGTCTCTCTTTCTCCCACTTCCATCTCTATGTTTCTGTCTCTGTTGAATAAATAAAAATTTTAAAAGATGGTAATAACATCAATGGATATTGTATTTTGTTTTATTTTAAAAGATTTATTTGTGGGGGTCAGGCGGTAGCGCAGTAGGTTAAGCGCACATCACGCCAAGCACGAGCAAAGGCGGAAGGATCCCGGTTCCAGCCCCTGGCTCCCCACCTGCAGGGGAGTCGCTTCACAGGTGGTGAAGCAGGTCTACAGGTGTCTGTCTTTCTCTCCCCTTCTCTGTCTTCCCCTCCTCTCTCCATTTCTCTCTGTCCTATCCAACAATGAGTGACATCAACAATAACAATAATAACCACAACAAGGCTACAACAACAAGGGCAACAAAAGGGGGAAAAATGGCCTCCAGGAGCAGTGGATTCATGGTGCAGGCACTGAGCCCAGCAATAACCCTGGAAGCAATTAAAAAAAAAAAAAAGATTTATTTGTGTGAGAAAGAGCAAGAGATAGAGACGACATCAGAACATCCCCCTGGAGCATGCTGGGGATGAAATTATAACCTCATGTTTATAAATCCGGCGCTTTGGCCACTACACCACTTCTCAGGCTGCACAGGACATTGTTCGTTTTACTACTTTTTTTTTTTTTTTTTTTTTGCCTCCAGGTGCTGGGTCTCAGTGCCAGCACTGAATATCCATTACTCCTGGTGGCCATTTTGACTTCTGATTTTTTTTTTTTTTGCTTTTTTTTCCCTTTTGCTGCCCTTGTTGTTTTTTTATTGTTGTAGTTGTTATTGTTGTTGTTGATGATGTCATCATTTTTGGATAGGACAGAGAGAAATGGAGAGAGGAGGGGAAGACAGAAAGGTGGAGAGAAAGACAGACACCTGCAGACCTGCTTCACTGCCTGTGAAGCGACTCCCCTTCTTCTTCTTCTAGCGTTTGCCCTTCTTCCATAGCCAGTCAACAGCGTCAGGTTGAGCCTGATGTAAAGTTTCGAGACCTCCTTTGAATCTGGAGAGGTGGCAGTCATTGACTATGTGGGTCATAGTCTGTCTGGAGCCGCAGGGGCAGTTCGGGTCGTCTCTGGCTCCCCAGCGATGGAACATAGCGGCGCACCGGCCATGGCCTGTTCGATAGCGATTGAGGAGGGCCCAATCATAACGTGCTAGGTCAAAGCCGGGTTGACGCTTGCAGGGGTCTGTGATGAGGTGTTTGTTCTTGACCTCAGCTGACTGCCAACTCTGTTTCCAAGAGTCTGGAACAGAGAAGTTCAGTGTAGGCGTAGGGGACCAGATTGGGTGACGAGACGTCAAGCGTTGAACAGGGTGGGCAAAGATATCCGCATATATTGGCAGGTCCGGTCGAGCGTAGATGTGGGAAATGAACTTAGATGATGCCACATCCCGACGAATATCTGGCGGGGCGATGTTGCTAAGAACTGGCAGCCATGGAACCGGGGGTGGAACGGATGGTTCCAGAAATTATCCTCATGGAGGAATATAATTTGGAATCGACCAAGTGGACATGGGGGCTACGGAACCATCCTGGGGCACAGTATTCTGCAGTGGAATAGCATAATGCCAGAGAGGATGATCGTAGTGTGGAAGCGCTCGCCAGGAGGAGCTGGCCAGTCTTGCAATGAGGAGCTGGCCAGTCTTGCAATGATGTTATTCCTCGCGCCAACCTTTGCTGCAGTTTTTATGAGATGTTCGTGAAATGACAGGGTGCGATCGAGAGTAACGCCAAGATAGACTGGCTGGGCTTCATGCTGGATTCTCGTATCGTCAAGCTGCACATTAAGTTCCCGCGAGGCCGAGGCATGGTGTAGATGGAAAACAGATGATACCGTTTTTGCAGTGCTAGGGATTAGTCGCCATTTTTTACAGTAATCAGATATCAGAGACATGTCTTTTGTGAGTGTTTCCTCGAGGATGTCAAACTTGGATGCCTGAGTTGTACAGCAGATGTCATCGGCGTAGATGAACTTCCTTGAAGAAGTTTCTGGGAGGTCATTGATGTAAATATTAAATAGTGTAGGAGCCAGAACAGAGCCCTGGGGGAGGCCACTTGAGACAAGTCTCCATCTGCTAGACTTGTCACCCAGATGCACCCGGAATCTTCTGTTTTGGAGAAGAAACGATATAGTGTTGGCCACCCATGGAGGCAGGCATCTTGAGATCTTGACTAGGAGACCACGGTGCTGGACCATGTCATAGACTGCTGTGAGATCAACAAAGACAGCACCCGTCTTTAAATTCTTCTGGAATCCATTTTCAATGTAAGTTGAGAGGGCCAGGACTTGTTCACAGGTAGATCTTCCTGGGCGGAAACCAGCTTGGGCGGGTGATAGGAATTTCTCTGTAAGAGGAGAAGTATGTGACAGAAGCAGCCTCTCAAGGAGTTTGTAACACACGGAGAGGAGAGAAATTGGTCTATAGCTGGCGGCCAGTGTTGGGTCTTTCTTTGGCTTCAAAACTGCTATTATCTTCGCATGACGCCAAATTTTGGGCATAGATTTGGATTCCAAGATGTGGGACAGGAATGTAGTGAGCCACTTCTTTGCCGCGGGGCCCAAGTTAAGAATGAGTTCTGGGGTGATGTTATCATAGCCAGCAGCCGTTCCCGGTTTAACCCTCTTCAAAGCGTCTTCCAGTTCAGACAGTGTAAAGGGAGAGAGTTTTGGAGATGGACAAGATAACCGGAAGTGGGATGACCACTCATGGGAAATTTCTCTTTTCCAGACTGGGTCGATCTTAGCACGTCCAACTTGAGTTAGGTGACTGGCCACTGAGTTTGGAGATACGGGAGGATGGGAGACGGGAGAGGGTTGGCTACTGGCACCCAGTCTGTGAAGAAGCTTCCAGGCCTTCCTACTTGAGTGGGTGAAGTTCAGACTTTCCGTGAGTTGTTGCCAGCGGGCTTGGCGTGCTGCATCCAGGGAGGCAATGAGATGGTCGGCCACATCTGGGTTGCCCGACTCATCATACTGCTTTAGTAGTTGCTCACATTCAGCATCAAGACAAGGCGTATAGTTAGCACATCTCCCATGAGGAATAGCTTGGGAAGCTGCTTTGAAGATGGCTTGGCGGAAGCGCCTGTAGGAATCTTCAGAGGGGATAGAGTTAATTGGAATTGCAGGAATATATTTGTTGGTAAGATCACTGAACAGACGCCAGTTTGCTTTCCGAAAGTTCCATCTTAGTTTCTCTGAGCACAGAATCAGTGGCAGCTGGAGACCAATGTGGATGATAGCTGGGCGGTGATGACTGTGCGGGAAGATCTTGAGAACTTGTCTCGTAGTGGGAAAGGCTTGGCCATTGACTGTGCTAATCCAGCACAGGTCGGGTGACGAGTCTTTATTCCATCTAGCACTGTGAAAAGAGCCTGGCTGTTTGGGATCGTATTATAGGGAGAGGTCATTCGCTGAAGCCCAGTCGGCTAAGATAGAACCGTCAGCACGAGTGGAGGAATATCCCCAGTCTTGGTGATGACTATTAAAGTCTCCAACGTAAATGGCTGGGTGATTGGGGCTAGGCAGGACCTCATTATCCCATGAGGCACTGGGAGGCTTATATACGTTGACGAGCTGAATAGTTCCAATAGTAATGGAGTCGTAGAAGGTCGAAGAGGCCATATGGTAAACGTCCGCAAGACACGATTTGGCATAGATGGCTCAGCTGTGTTTAGGATGGAGATTATAGCATATTAAATCGAATCCACTGATGGTGAATCGAGCAGCTTCATCGACTGCTATATGTGTTTCTTGTAGGCAAATAACATCTGTCAGATGCTGTATCGCCAATTGACCAATAAGAATGCGTTTGGCAAAGGACAGCCCCTCAATATTAAGTTGGAGGACTCGAAGAGCAGGACCAACAGCTTGAAAGCTGTCAGGAGCTGCTTGTTGCTGGCTTTGAAAGTGACTGGGATCCATGTGGATTCAGTCGGCTAGGAAGGATTGTCAGTTTCCCCAATGAATGGGTACTCACGGGATACACCACAGGAAGGTCGATCCAATGCGATTCCATTGCAAGTGGGGAGCTGGGGGCTTGAACTGAGATCCTTACTCAGTCCTTGCTCTTCACGCCATGCTTAACCTGCTGCACTACTGCCAGACTCCTGTTTTTTTTTTATTCGATAGAACAGAGAGAAATTTAGAGAGGATGAGGAGATAGAGAGGAGGAGAAAAAGAGACACTTGCAGGCCTGCTTCACTGCTTGTGAAGTGGACCCCCTGCAGGTAGGGAGCCGGGGGTTCAAACCTGGCTCCTTGCACTCAGTGATATGTGCGCTTAACCGGGTGCACCACCACCTGGCCCTCCATATTCCTAATACTAGAAGACAATTTTCTCATGTCTCCCAAGTCTTTTAAAAATATCCTCAACTCTTGTTACTATAAATCTGAAACATGGGGAAAGATATTGTCACCTTCAGTGCTATGCCAGTTAATCTGAAACTATTTCTAAATATTTAAAAAGGAGAACCCTTCAGTTTAATATCCCATTCCAATAGTCCTGATAGGAAATACTTGGGTGCCTTCTTCAGTTTGAGCTTAATGGGACAGAATGTAGCTACCTACTGACAATTACCAAGTGAAAGGAGAGAATGGAAAAGAAATTCTGAAGTACCATATAGCATGATTTTTAAATCTCAGACTATTTCCCATGGGTTCTCATGTGTCACCTCAAATCGGGGATACTGAGGGAATCTCATGCATATTAGCCATGCTGTTCACAGTTCCGTGTACACTTTAGTAATAATGGGTGTGTGTCGCCAGCTTAAGGTAAGCTCACTGTGGGAAATCCCTCATAAAAGGATGGATGGGAATGTGATCCAGTTCTGCTCTCCCTAAAAGGTGATGGTATTTAAAAGTGATTCCTGAGGTTATTCTGGTGTGTACACATGAAGAGAGAGATGGAAATGGGTGTTTGCAGTACTAGTGATGTTTACATGAATAGGAAGAATTGGTTTTTCTGACACTGCCTGTGCAGAAGCCAGGAATCAGCTTTAAACCTGACAAGCCAAGGGCCAGGTGGTAGTGCACCTGGTTAAGCACTCATAGTGCAAAGTGCAAAGACCAGCGCAAGGATCCCAGTTCCAGCCCACAGATCCCCACCTGCAGAGGGGTCGCTTCACAAGCAGTGAAGCAGGTCTGCAGGTGTCTATCTTTCTCTCCCCCCTCTGTCTTCCCTTTCTCTCTCCATTTCTGTCCTACCCAACAATAACAGCAACAACAACATGGGGGGGGTGGAAAGATGGCCGCCAGGCGCAGTGGAGGCAAAAACAAAATCGAAACCTGACAAAGTACCACAAGGGAAGAAAGAAGAGAAACAGGGGGATGGGGTGGGGGCAAAGGCCAGCAAAGGAGTGGTCCCACGGAACGCAACAGGAGGGTCAGAAGAGAACACAAGAGAAGAAGAGCCTCTAGGTTAGTAGCCAGGGTGAGGAGAACCTCCGTCTAGTAGGTTCCATACCTTCACAGGCAAGCAGGTGAGTTCAGGAGACCAGGCAAGGACTGCTGCAGATATGCATCAACCTGAGGAGCGGAGCAGATACACTTGCCACCCGGCAGCCTGGCAGGCAGTGGTGCATCCCATGAAAACAGATCTTACTGCACTTTTTTTGGTGTTTTATTTTAGCTTTCATTGGGGAAATGTTGTTTTACAAGATATTGATTGTCTCAGGATATATTTATTTTATTTATTCGCCTCCAGGGTTATCATTAGGGCTCAGTGCCTGCACTATAAATACATTGCTGCTGAAGGCCATTTTTTTCCCCATTTTATTGGATAGAGAAACTGAGACAGAAGGGGAAGACAGAGAGGGAGAGTTACAGAGAGACACCTGCAGTCCTGCTTCACCACTTGTGAAGCTTCCAAGCCATCCCCCCACACCCCCACAGGTGGGAAGGTGGGGGCTCAAACCTGGATTTTTGTGCTTAGTACTATGTGCACTTAACCTGGTGTGATACTTCCAGACCCCCAATTTTTAATTTTATACTGGAAATTTTGTAAATTAAGATACAGTGACAGTGGAATGTATGATCTATGAAGTACTACTCTGCAATTTAACTCAATAAAAATAACAGTAAACATTTTAAAAGCACAATGTTTGCTTGAAGCTGAGACACAAAGTTTACCATCACAAGAGCATAATTTATAGTTTCAAAAGCATGTATGTTAGTCATACACAGGCTTTGAAATTAAGCAAGACTAACTAAATTCATTATATAGTAATTTAATACCAGTATGTTAGTTTACCTTTAGAGAGAAATGTATTTAAATATATTCACATTGAAGGGATGAGTATCTAAGAAAAATAGCTTTTGAAGCACCCAATTTCTGAATTTCAGAAGTCAGAAAGCTATAGAATCAAATCAAAGGAAATTTGTAAAGTCAAAGTGCAGTCTTAGAAAACATCTCATAAATGTTTTATTTTAAATGAGTGTGTTTGTGTGTGTGTGTGTGTATGTGTGTGTGTGTAGTGTGTGTGTGTAGTGTGTATGTGTGTGTGTAATGTGTGTGTGTAGTGTGTGTGTGTGTGTAGTGTGTGTGTGTAGTGTGTGTGTGTGTGTAGTGTGTGTGTGTGTAGTGTGTGTGTAGTGTGTATGTGTGTGTGTGTAACGTGTGTAGTGTGTGTGTGTAGTGTGTGTGTAGTGTGTGTGTGTATGTGTGTGTGTAGTGTGTGTGTGTAGTGTGTATGTGTGTGTGTAATGTGTGTGTGTAGTGTGTGTGTGTGTAGTGTGTGTATGTGTGTAGTGTGTGTGTGTAGTGTGTGTGTAGTGTGTGTGTGTATGTGTGTGTGTGTAGTGTGTGTGTGTAGTGTGTATGTGTGTGTGTGTAGTGTGTGTGTGTAGTGTGTATGTGTGTGTATGTGTGTGTGTGTAGTGTGTGTGTGTGTGTGTGTGTTTGGAGAAAGAGGGAAGAAGAAAAGAGAGAAAGAAGAAAGAGATAACAGAGCACTGCTCTGCTCAGCTCTGGCTTATAGTGGTGCTGGGGACTGAACCTGGAACCTTGGAGCCTCTGGCAAGAAAATCATTTGCAGAACCATCTCACAGGACCCTTAGAAATCAAAGCCCTGAGACATTGCCATTCTGTTCTCTGGAGGGACCAGTCCCCTCTAAATAAAGGTTCTTAGGTGAAGAGTCTGTTCAGATCTTTTCCCCATTTGTAATGAGGTTGTTTGCTTTTGTTGTTGTTGCTCTTACTGCACAGATCCAAAGACTCTAGGGAATGGGGGTGCTGGGAAACGGGGTGAGGACACAATGATAAGCTGGTGTAAAGTGAGGTGTGCTGACATCTGCCTTGGGGAGATATGAAATACACACCTGTGCTAATAGTCTTGTAGATAATGTTTTCCAAAAAAGTGATTTTAAAAATGGTTCTTGGGGGATGGACGCTAGCGCAGTGTAAGGATCCTGGTTTGAGCCTCGGGCTCCCTGCCTGTGTGTGTGTGTGTGGGGGGGGGAGTTGCCTCACAAGCAGTGAAGCAGGTCTGCAGTTGCAGTTGCAGTTGTCTTGTCTTTCTCTTCCCCTCTCTGTCTTCTCCTTTCTCAATTTCTCTCTGTCCTATCCAACAATGACAGCAATAACAACAGCAATAATAATAACAAGAACAACGATAAAAAACAAGGGCAACAATGGGAAAATATAGCCTCCAGTTGCAGTGGAGTCATAGTGCAGGCACCACCACAACCCTTGAGGCAAAATAATAGTAATAATAACATAATAATAAGGTTCTTTGTGGGGGACAAGCAGCAGTGCAGCAGGCTAAGTGCACATGGTTCCAAGCACAAGGACCAGTGCAAGGATCCGGGTTTGAACCCCCCGGATCCCCACCAGCAGGAGATCACTTCACAAGCAGTGAAGCAGGTCTGCAGGTGTCTTTCTCTCCCCTTCTCTGTCTTCCCCTCCCCTCTTGATTTCTCTTAGTCTTATCCAACAACAAGGACAGTACCACCACCACCAATAATAATAACAACAATAAACAACAAGGGATCCCAAAAGGGAAAAACAATGGCTCTTTGTGTGGGGTTAGAGTTAGGGTTTCCACCAGTCGGCCACACCTTCACACAGGTGAGTTCTGACTATCTTTTTCTCCACCCCACATCAGGAAGACTCTCTGAAGTTTTGGCAGGATGACCTTCAGTCTTCACTCACACCCTGCTGTGCCAGACTACACTTCATTATCGGCAACGCACTGCCTCGGGTAATGCCTTGCACGACAAAACTGTATACAGTACAGTGTTCAGATATTTACTTGTGGATTCTCCTTTCTTGAATATTGAATTTGTTTTGTGTTTTAACTTATTTACTTTTGGATAGAGACAGAGAGAAGTCGAAAAAGAAGGGGCGATAAGGAGAGAGATAGATACCTGCAGCCCTGCTTCACCATTCGTGAAGTTTTCCCCCTGCAGGTGGGGACCAGGGGCTTGAACCTGGGTCCCTGTGCACTGTAATGTGAGAACTTAACCAGGTGCACCATGGCCTGGCCCCTTTTGGATGGTGAATTTCAAAGTAGGTGCTACTGAGTTCTGGAGTTCCTCCTTGATATCACAGGCCGGCAGGGTCTGTGAAGGACATATCTCTTCGCTGTTTTCCACAACCAGTTTCCAGCAATTTCACTGTCTTGTGATTGTGGCAGTATGCGAATGCTAGGTATTAATATCGAAAAATCACTATATGTAAGTTAGAGGTTAATCACTCATAGGCAACATATCACTAAGCCTTTCTGTATAGTGAGCTTTTTCAGTGATTACTACACACATGTATTTTTTCTTTTCTTTTTGCCTCCAGGGTTATGGTTAAGGATAAGTGCCAGCACTGTGAATCCACTGCTCCTGGCGGCCATCTTCTTTCTATTGTTGTTGTTGTTGGATAGGACAGAGAGAAATGGAGAGAAGAGGGGGGAGGGAAGAGAAAGATAGACACCTGCAGACCTGTTTCACCGTTGTGAAGCGACCTCCCTGCAAGTAGGGAGCTGGGGGTTCAAACTGGGATCTTTGTGCCAGTCCTTGTGCTTTGTATCATGTGCACTTAACCCAGTGTGCCACCACTCCCTTTTTTCCTTTTTTTTTAATGTTATTTTACTAGTGTGACATAGCTTTTGACATTTAAAGACCATTATGCTAGTCTTTTTTTTGAATGAGGTGCCAAGAAATTAACCCAGGATTTTGCATGTTGTGCAATACCTGTGGTCTCCCAGGATCAATTTCTCTCACCCTCCCTCTCTCTTTTTTTAAAACTTTGAAAAATATTTACTTATTTATTTGTTCCCTTTTGTTGCCCTTGCTGTTTTTTTTTTGTTGTTGTTGTTGTTGTTATTGTTGTTGGATAGGACAGAGAGAAATGGAGAGAGCAGGGGAAGACAGAGAGTGGGAGAGAAAGAGAGACACCTGTAATCCTGCTTCACCGCTTGTGAAGTGACTGCCCTGCAGGTGGGGATCCGGGGTCTCAACTGGAATCCTTATGCCGGTCCTTGCGCTTTGCGCCACGTGCACTTAACCTGCTGCTTAACTCCTCCCTCTCTCTTTTGAGAAAGATAAACATCACAGCATTGCCCCATCATTCTTAGAGCTCCCCCAGTGCCATATACGGCACATGGACTCCATGTGGTGTTCGGGTTCAAACCCAGGTGTGTAGTTTCATGCCTCCCCAAGGCAGATGTCGGCACACCTCCTTTCTCTATAATGTACTATTCATTTGAATTCCTGAAGCTTGTGTGTGTGTGTGTGTGTGTGTGTGTGTGTGTGTGTGTGTGTGTTAGTCTCCATCACATACTTAAGACATTCTCAAGGAGTACACAGTTCTGAATGCTTATGTATCTGAACCTCTAGAGCAAAACAAAGATAAACCAAACCTCACAGTAAAGACAGAAGAAATAAAGACAATGCACTTGAGAAGGATAAAGGAGCTTCTTACCGTCACACGGTGGCCAAGCAGAAACTTGGCTGGAGCAGCCAGCTCTGACTAGCTGTGCTCTTCCTCTCTCTAAGTCAGTCCAAGGAATTCAGACTTGTTGTAACTGGCTGTACGGCTTACTTTGCTTTTATTATTTATTGATCTATTTATTTTTTGTAATGAAAAGAGAGAGAGAGAGAGAACCAGAACGTGTGATGCTGCCACTTGTGATGCTGGGGATTGAACTCGGACCTCATTCTTGAAAGTCCAACACTTTATCAATGCACCTCCCTGCCTACAATTACTTTGACCTTTTGGGGTTCACCCCCAACTCCCAACCCCAAACTATGGGCCACAGACCACCCCCCCACCCACATTCAGTTAGCCAAAGGGGGGGAAAAAGAGGAGGTAAAATTGTTTATTTATTTATTTATTTATTTATTTATTTATTTATTTCTGTTGCCGCCAGGGTTATTGCTGGGGCTTGGTGCCTGCACTAGGAATCCACCACTCCTGGTGGTCATTTTTTCCTTTTTATTTTATTTGACAGGATAGAGAGAGATTGAGAGGGGAGGGGAGGGGAGATAGAGAGGGAGAAAGAAAGAAAGACACCTGCAGACCTGCTTGTGAAACATCTCCCCTGCAGTTGAGGAGTGGGGGCTCAAACCTAGAAACCCGGCTCCTTGCACAAGGTGCTATGTGTGCTTTACTGGGTGCACCACCACCGGGCTGCCAATAAAAGTGTTCTGAAGCAGGAACAGCCAAGGATTTTTAAATTCTAGTTAGAAAATACTGGGATAAGCTAGGGAGTATGCATCTGCACATCTGCTAAGGTGAGAGGATGAGAGACAGTATCTGGATACAAAGATGGGATGAGGTCCCAGGGGTGGCACACCTGGTTGAGTGCACATGTTATAATGTGTAAGGACCCGGGTTCGAGCCCCAACCCCCACCTGCAAGGGAAAAGCTTTGCAAGTGGTGAAGCAGGTCTGCAGGTGTCTCTCTTTCTCTCTCCCTTTTATCTACCCCTTCCCTCTCAATTTATAGCTAGCTCTATTTAATAAACAAGTAAAGATAATCAAAAAAAATTTTTAAAAGATGGAATGGGGGGTCGGGCAGCAGCACAGCAGGTGAAGCAGGTCTGCAGGTGTCTATCTTTCTCTCCCGCTCTCTCTCTTCCCCTCCTCTCTCCATTTCTCTCTGTCTTATCTAACAACAACATCAATAACAACAACAATAATAACCACAACAATGATAAAACAACAAGGGCAACAAAAGGGGGAAAAATAGCCTCCAGGAGTAGTGGATTTGTGGTGCAGGCACAGAGCCCCAGCAATAACCCTGGAGGAAAAAAAAATGGAATGACATCTCAAAAATTGAATGGTCTGAAATGTGGAAGTATGTAATCACTTCTTTCCCACAAGCTTCCTTTTTTTTTTTTTTTTAACATATGTGTTTTCAGAGAGAAATTGAGAGGGAAGTGGGGAGATAGGGAGAGAGAGTGGTCTGGCAGGTGGTACAGTGGATAAAGCATTGAACTCTCAAGCATGAGGTCCAGAATTCAATCCCGGGCAGCACATGTACCAGAGTGATGTCTGGCTCTTCCTCTCCTATTTCTCATTGATAGCTAAATAAAATCTAAGAGAGAGGAAGAGAGAAAGAGACCTGACGCACTGCTTTACCACTCACAAAGCTTCCCCCTGCTGGTGGGGGCCAGGGGCTTGAACCTGGGTCCTTTCACACTGTAATGTGCATGTTCAACCAGGTGTGCCACCAGGAGGCCTCTGAGTTTCCTTTGATACACATGCGATGTTTCACTTGAGCAGCCTCTAGGGAATCAAAGCACACAGCCCCAGTATTCTAGAAATCACTGAAGTGATTTACTTATGACTATTCACTGCTGGGATTTCTGGTGTAGCATTCCATCCAAGAATGGCTTGATCTGATCCCCCCCCATACCCCACCCTCCTTGTTTAACCTCTCTGCTAGGTTTTCATTACATTTGTCAATCTTTTAAATTAAAATGAGTTAAAGATAACCCAAACCACTCCGGGATGTCTGAGAGTCATCTGAGAGTCTGGATGTCTGGCAAAACCACCCACTTCTAAATTCTAGTGGAGACCTGCTAGGAAAGAGATCTGAAGCATCCGGTCAGGACTTGGCTTGGACCATGTCTCCCTCCCTGAAGAGTTTCCAGCCGCAGCAGATGGGGAAAGGAAGTTCAAGGGGCAGGTCTGGGGGCATGGGGGCACTTCCTGGACAGGCCACATGGGGCAGGTCTAATGTTGACAGCTCCTAGAAGCGCCCCAAGGGGCAGGTCTAGGGGTGAAAGCTTCTAGACAGGCCTAAGGGGCAGGTCTGGGGTGACAACTCCTAGAAAGGTACCATGGAGGCAGGTCTGGGGAGGACAACAGCTCCTAGAGGGGTCTCACGGGGCAGGTGGGGGGGCAGCTCCTAGAGGGCAGGTGTGGGGAGGGGCAGCCCCTAGAGGGCAGGTGTGGGGGGCAGCCCCTAGAGGGCAGGTGTGAGGGGCAGCTCCTAGAGGGCAGGTGTGGGGGGGCAGCCCCTAGAGGGCAGGTGTGGGGGGGCAGCTCCTAGAGGGCAGGTGTGGGGGCAGCCCCTAGAGGGCAGGTGTGAGGGGCAGCTCCTAGAGGGCAGGTGTGAGGGGCAGCCCCTAGAGGGCAGGTGTGAGGGGGACAGCCCATAGAGGGCAGGTGTGGGGGCAGCCCCTAGAGGGCAGGTGTGAGGGGGCAGCCCCTAGAGGGCAGGTGTGGGGGGGCAGCCCCTAGAGGGCAGGTGTGAGGGGGGCAGCCCCTAGAGGGCAGGTGTGGGGGGCAGCCCCTAGAGGGCAGGTGTGAGGGGCAGCTCCTAGAGGGCAGGTGTGAGGGGCAGCTCCTAGAGGGCAGGTGTGGAGGGGCAGCCCCTAGAGGGCAGGTGTGAGGGGCAGCCCCTAGAGGGCAGGTGTGAGGGGCAGCCCCTAGAGGGCAGGTGTGTGAGGGACAGCTCCTAGAGGGCAGGTGTGGGGGGGCAGCCCCTAGAGGGCAGGTGTGAGGGGCAGCCCCTAGAGGGCACGTGTGAGGGCAGCTCCTAGAGGGCAGGTGTGGGGGGCAGCCCCTAGAGGGCAGGTGTGAGGGCAGCTCCTAGAGGGCAGGTGTGGGGGCAGCTCACAGTGATCTCAGTCCTTTCTGAAGAACCTGAGACCCTGCTGGCGACAGAGGAATCGGTGAGCCCCTGGCGTCTGCCGCGTGCCCCCAGCAGGGACGACTCACCCGCCCCCCGCAAGACGCCCCCTCGAGGTTCCCCTCCTGCCGCCCTGCGTCCCAGTCCCGGGGGCTGCGGGGACCTTTGTGCGCGGCCCTCGGCTCCCGCCCCGCGCGGGCTCTCGGCGCCCGGCCCCCGGCCCCCGCCCCGCGCCCGCCCCGCGCGTGCTCCGAGAGGCCGGCATGGCGCGCGCGCGGCCGGGCGGGAGGCCGTGAGGCGGCGGCGCGGGCAGGTGGGTGTGGGGCGCGGGAGCGAGCGCGGGGAGCCCGCCCGCGGCGTCGGGGGCGGAGGACGGGCGGAGAGGCCCGCGCACGGCCGCCATGTGAGCGGCGCTGCGGCTCGGCCCCAACTTCCCGGCGCGCCGGCGCCCCTTCCCGCCCGGCCGCCCGGCGCCGCTCGGCGAGGAGACACCGTAAGTGCGGCCCGGCCCCGCCGCCCCGCCGCCCCGCCGTCCCGCCGTCCCGCCGCCCCGCCGCCCTGCCGCCCCGCCGCCCCGCCGCCCGCAGCCCGCCGCCCCGATCCCGGCGCGGGCCGCGGCTCCGGCCTGTGGCGGCGGCTGTAAACATGGCGCCCGCGGCCGCGCGGGGAGGCCCGGGAAGGCCGGGGGCGGCGGGGCTGTGGTGCCGGGAGGCCGGGGCGGCGGGGCGGCGGGGCGCGGGCCCGGGCGGAGGCGGGGAGCGGGGAGCGGGGCGGGTTCGGGCGGCCCCGTGCGGGCGGCGGGGCTCGTGGGCCCGGGAGGAGGCCCGGGCTCGGGCGGCGCCGCTTTGTTGCCGCGGGCGGCGCGGAGCTTTGTGCGGGGAGGCTCGGGGCGGAGCCCGGGGCCTGCTCGGCCGGAAGCCGGGGATTCGCGTGCGGTCGCCCCCGGGCCTGGGCTCCCCGCGGCCGGCTCCTCCGGGGCCTCGGGGCGCAGCTGTGGGCCGAGCCCGGACCCGGATGCAAACCAGGAGCCGAACCGAACCGCTCCGGGGCCCTTGGCCGCGACCCGGCCTGGAGCGCCGGAGCTGCCCTGGGCGGTGAGACTCCCCTGTGCGGGCCCGGCGGCGGATGCGACCGTGGGAGCGATTGCGCGTGTCCCGGCGCCCGGCGTGCACACCGGTACCCAGGTGTCAGGTGTGATCGCGGCCCGTCCGGGTGCGGGTGTGCATGGGGCGTGTCCCGGTGTGTACGCGGGCCGCCCCGGTGCTAGGTGTGATGACGGCTCGTCCAGGTGTCAGGTGTGTAGGACGGGAGCTCAGGTGCCAGGTGTGATGGCTGTCTGTGATGTGGCCCGGTGTGTCTGCGAGGTGTTGGGGTCCAGGTGTCGCTCGCGCTGTGTGCTGGTGCCCGCAGGCGAGTCCATGGTTCGGCTACAGGTGTTGTGCCCACGGTGGCCTGTGCACAGGAGAATCCTGCCTGAGGCTTGGGAAGCCCCGATGTTTAGGGGCCCCTTGAGGCTCCCTGAGATTTAGGTTTTGAGTGTTTGTGTGTCTATCCCCCTAAGTAGTGTTTTTCTTTCAGTAAGCCCTGCTCCATGGAGCTAGCAGATTACTTCCAGACACTTTAGCCTGTTTGGGGGGGAAAGGCCGAGAGTAAAAAATGCTTACTTGCTTTTCTTTTAAACTGGAAAGGCAGCCCTAGAAGCAGCTCGTGTCGGTAGAGCATAAATACAATGACTGGTCCAAGCGGGTTTGATCCTGGGCTGCGTGTTTGCCAGTGCTCCTGCTTTTACTGCCCCTCCCTGACTCATAAAATAGATAAATCCTTAAGGAAGGTAGTGGCCTTAGTACAGTAATTATGAGACGCATCGCCTTTACAGGCTTTGTGGTGGTTGGTTCTAATTAATGGTCGGCAGGAAGCTCCTCTTGGTTGTATTGATACTCTAAAAGTTTTGCGGGGTTACTTCTAATTTTTCTGAATTCTAACTTGTTAGAGGCAAGAGATAATAACATGAGTTTTGTACAGGTAGTTATTTGTCTTTGACTAACTTAACTGCTGTCACTCTTTTGGTTGACTTTTTGTTTTTTTTTTTTTAATAAGCTGGCCAGGCTGGAGAATCAACGCTCAGAAGATACAGAGTGTGATTATGATACATTTTTTCATGCTTAACTACCTGTGACTAACAGGATTTCTGCATTTCTATTCATAGTATTTTTCAAATGAAAATTTATCTTAATTTTACATGTTGTAAACTGGGACATTTGTTTTTTATTTATTTATTCCCTTTTGTTGCCTTTGTTGTTTTATTGTTGTTATTGATGTCGTCGTTGTTGTTGTTAGATAGGACAGAGAGAAATGGAGAGAGGAGGGGAAGACACAGAGGGGGAGAGAAAGACAGACACCTGCAGACCTGCTTCACCGCTTGTGAAGCGATTCCCCTGCAGGTGGGGAGCCGGGGGCTCGAACTAGGATTCTTACAACGGCCCTTGCGCTTTGCGTCACCTGCGCTTAACCCGCTGTGCTACAGCCCAACTCTCTGGACATTTGTTTTTACAGTTACCAGCCCAAGGTGTTTAAAAGAACAAGAAACCAGAAAAATCAGCTGCAGTGTCAAAATTCACCTCCTAAGATATCATTATGTTGCTACTTTTCAAATTTCAAGAACTGATGTACTTATTTGAACTCTCTTTTGCAACTCTACCCTTTTTTCCTAGTAGGGTTCTTCAAATAGTGTAGACTAGTCATTTTTTCCTATACCTTAATTGAGTTCCTAATTGGAGCTAATTGACGCCTTTCATGTTTGTATCATAAGTATCAGAGCCCTAAACATCTGGTGTCAGATTTTCCTTCCCTGAGCTGAATTTATGTGGAGAACAGCAGCCCATTTAAACAAAGGAAAAAAGTTAAGTGTCTGGAGAAAAGTTAAGGCACAACTAAGTCCAGCTTAGTCCTCTAACAGTTAAAAACTCACTGTTTGAAATCCTTGACTTTGACTTGATGAGCTTTTTGTTTGTTTGTTTTGTCAGTATATCAACATAGCATGATGACATGAAACCTAGTTGACTAGGGTCTGAACCTCTCCGCATCGCTTACAAAGCGATCTCAGGTCAACTGTTTAGACTTGCCATGTCTTGTATGGTCTCTCTATTGGAAAAGCAAGGGCGGTAGTTGATGGCGCCTGCTATTTAATACCTCTGCTATTGACCATGCTTTACTCAACTCAGTTGCGTCAAATACCCTTAGGATAATAGTTAGCTGGTTAGGAAAGGAGTGAAGACCTAAAACTGCAGTACAGAGTGGTTGCTGATACTCCTTTGTTAGACACAGCCTCTCTCTGATATTCTCTCCCCCTCTCTTTTCATTTTAGAAAGTTACAGAATAAGCAGGGCTTCTTTACCTGCAGCACTGGGGGATCTTCCTGTCACTTTAAACTTTATTGTGGCAAAATTTATATAACATAAGGTTTACTCTTCTTTTTTTGCCATCGGGCCATCTCTGGGCCAACTTTTTCAGATAGAAATAGAAGGTGAGGGGGCAGGGCAGTGGCACATCTGGTTAACTGCACATAGTACTATGTGCAAGGACCCAGATTCCAGTCCCCGCTCCCCATTTGAAGCGGGGGGGGGGGGCATGAACAGTGAAGCATGTCTACAGGCATCTATCTTTCTCTTTCCCTCTCCATCTCCCTCTCTCAATTTCTCTGTGTCCTATTGATTAAAATAGAACGGGAAATGAGTGCCGGGAGTGGAGGATTCATAGTGCAGGCACCGAGCCCCAGCAATAAACCTGGTGGCAAATAATAATAATAGTGATAATAATAAAAATGGAGAAAGGGAAAGACACCACAGCTCCGGAGCTTCCCCTATTTTGGTGGAGGCTGAGCTTGAACCTGGGCCATGCAAATGGCAAAGCAGGCACTTGTCCAGGTGAGCTGTTTTGCTTACCTGTCAACTATTTGAAGTGGCCTTACATTGATAGGAAACCATTATCACCATCTATCCCATAGCACTTCTCATCCATAAAACTGAAACTGGGTTCTGGCTGATGCCTCATTTGATAGGACACACCCATTACCATGTGCAAGGACTCTAGTTCCCAGTCCCTACCGATGAGCAGTGAGGCAGTGATACAGGTGTCTGTCCTCCTCTGTCTCCCTATCAAAGAAAGAAAAAGAAAAAAAAAAAAAAGTCTGCTAGGAGTATTGGAGCCATGCAGGCAGCAGCCCGATTGATAACCTTGGTGGCAAAAACAAACGACCCCTCCTCCTGAAATTGGCCCCACTAGCACTCCCCACCGCCTGCTCACAGCCCTGGCACTACCTGACTACCTGTGTGAGTGTCAGCTCTCATCTTAACCGTTGGCTTTCTTTTCTTTGTCTTATTTATTTATTTACGGAGCCAGAGCCTTGCACATGCATGATTTACCACTCTGGGCTGCTGCTTCATTCATTCATTCATTTATTCATTCATTCAGACAGGAGGATAGACGGGAGTGTAAGAGCTTCCTCCGGACAGTACCTCCATTGTGTCACTAGGGCTCAAACCTGGGTCACACAGGGCAAGACAGGTGCTCTACCCGGTGAGCTATCTCTCCAACCCATGACCATTGGCTTTCAGTTCGACTCTCCTCTCCCTCCTCCTCCCCATTCTCTGCCCTGTGTGTAACTGTTAGGCTGTGTGCTTTAGGTTTGCTGGAAGCAGATTGGTTCTCTGAATGTAGACTCTCTGCTGGTCACCCTTTCATTTGACTGTTTGGAATTCATCCCTCACCCTCATCAGCATTTTTTCTAGGAATTTTGACAAGAAGAAAATACTGATTTAAATTTAATTTTTACATTTATGTCTTGTGAATGCTCCGTTACTTCCTTGCAATGATGTCGTTAACATTTCAAAACAAACCCACAACGACCCTGGATCCATACTCCCAGAGAGATAGAGAATGGGAAGGCTATGGGGAGGGGGTGGGATGTGGAGATCGGGTTATGGGAATTGTGTGGAATTGTACCCCTCTTATTCTATGGTTTTGTTAATGTCTCCTTTCTTAAATAAAAAAAATTTTTCAAAACAAATTTAGGTCTGCTTTGGTGCTCTGTTTATTTCTCTAAGACTCTCTAGTGGTTTGGAGGTCCCCTAGATCTTGACTTTTTAAAAGATTTGCTATATTTATTACATAGGAGAGAGAGCTTCACATGAGACAGAGAGACAAGCCAGAGCAGCACATGTGGGGCCGGGAAGGGAAGTGGGAGCCTCAGGCCTATGAATCCAGTTCCAGGGCTCCACTGGTCGAGCTGTCTCCCCAGATGCTGTCCTTCGCGCTTTTCTTTTTTTGGTCGTTCACGGCTGCAGGTGAACTTGCTCAGACAGAGGTACACCACAGCACCAAGGTTCCCTTCAGTGCGCTGGCGGCTGGGCTCAAGCCTGCCTTGTGCCCATGATAAAGGAAGCATAACCATCCCAGTGAGCTGTCTTGTTGGCCTGACTTCTGTTTCGTTTATTCTAGAAGTACAGTTTCACACCTCTTGTGATGGCTTTGACTTTTGAAATACTTCTGTATCGAGGAGTTTATACGTACTATGGTAATAGGCATCATACTGGACGCGTACTGTGCCCAGGCATCCACATACACTGGCTCATTTCTCAGCATGGTATACCTGCCCACCTTAAGACCATAGCACCTTGTCCCAGCACTCTCCCCCCACACACACAGAATCTGTGTCTGTGTCACACAAGTTTTGAGAATCACCATGATAAAAGGTCAATTATATAAAGCATTATATAAATTATGGGTGTGGGACAAACATCCATACCTTGCTTATAGTCTTTACATAATCGAGTTTTAGCTGCAATATTTTAAACTTATATACTGCCTAAAGCAAAGATGTGTGTGTGTGTGTGTCTCCTGTTTAACAGATGCAATTTTAGAGCTAGTCCATGTAGACATTAAGTTAGTCTTTCACTCTACTTTAGAGTCTATTTTATATTCAATAAATTACTGGCTAAATGTTTGCCTGCCTTTACAGTGAAAGAAGAGACACGGTAAGGGAATGCTGTTCTGTTGGCATTTCTACAGTAGACTGATTCTTTTTTCTTTTAAAGATTTTATTTATTTATTATTGAGAAGGATAGGGAGAGAGAAGAACCAGGCATCACTCTGATACATGTGCTGCCGGGGATTGAACTCAGGACCTCATGCTTGAGAGTCTGGTTCCTTAGTCACCGCGCCACCTCCCGGGCCACAGTAGACTGATTCTTGTCTGTTCTTCACATGAGAGGAATATGCTTAGCAGATCACACTGTACTTTTAAGACTTTAGCTGGGAAATGTGCGTTGCTGAAAACTTGTCCATGTAGTGGTTTCTTTGTTGATTTTTGTAAACTGAGTAACGTATTTTTAAAAATCTAGTAACAGAAAGAACAAGAGCAGCACTCTGCTTAAAAGATTTGGGGGGCAGTTATTTGCCATTAGTGATGTCACTTCATACAATATAGATAGAGTGTTTAAGGTGATTTTGGAGGGGATATCCCTGGGCTGCACTACTGCAGCCCAACTTTTTCAGACAGAGGGAGACACAGAGGGAGAAACACCACAGCACTGAAGCTTCCCCGGTGTGTTGGGTCCTGTCTCCAACCTGGCTCGTGTGCTTGGTGAATCAGTTGTCTCCCGGGTCAGCTGTCTTACCAACCCAAGATAATTTTCTATTAATAATTTAATGATTTTCTAATGTCAAAATGCCACATTTATTATCATGAAATGTCAAATTACTTGAGCTTTTTTATTTTGAAACACTTATTTTACTGTTCTGTACATACACGTATTCTTCACATAAAATATATGTTTTTTAATTTTACTGTATTTATTTATTGGATAGAAACAACCAGAAATCTAGAGGAAGGGGGTGATAGGGAGGGAGAGAGACAGAGAGACACCTGCAGCCCTGCTTCACCACTCGCAAAGCTTTACCCCTGCAGGTAGGGACCGGGGGCTCGAACCCAGGTCCTTGTGCATTGTAACATGTGCACTCAACCAGGTGCGCCATCACCCGGCCCCTCACATAAAATCTTGTCCTTCTTTTGTGGTTAGTATTCATCTTGGATTGTTTTAGGTAAGAACTTCCCACTCGAATAATTTGTAAGTTATGCTTTATTGTCTAGGGATTATTAAAATAAACTAAACTTAATCTCACTTATAGTCAAGTGAATTACAAGCTGAACAACCACTAGACCATTTTAAAAATAGACCTTTTTCTTGGTTCACTTGCATATTTTGAATAATTGCTTTTTAAATCAACTCTTTGGATTTTACATGACACATGAAAGGCCAGGAGTGGCTTTGCTGCTTCTCCATTCTGACTGAGTGAGCAGCAGAAGCACCAAGTCAGAATCTCGGGTAGTCAGTCTGGACTCTACTATTTACTTTAATTTTGAACTCTTTTTTTAAAATGGCTTTCTTTGTAACTTATTTAAGTTACATAGGGTTTAAAGACCTGTTGGGGGGGCACCGGTAGCACACTGGGTTAAGCACACACAGTACAAAAGTGCAAGGGCCCGTGCACGGATCCCAGTTCGAACTGAACCCTCGGCTCCCCACCTGCAGTGGGGGTGGTCCCTTTGTAAGCGGTGAGGCAGGTCTGCAGGTGTCTGTTTTTCTCTCCCATCTCCATCTTCCCCTCCTCTCAATTTTTATCAGTCCTATCCAACAACAACAAGGGCAACAAAAGGAAAAAATGGCCTCCAGGAGCAACGGATTCCTAGTGCAGGCACCGAGCCCCAGCGATAACCCTGGAGGCAGTAAAAATAAAAATAAAATTATTTTCCTGGAACCCATTAACTATATGTTTCCAAAATTGTCTTTCAGGAATGAGATTATTTATTTATTCGTTCATTTTATACCGCCATCAGAGTTAACTCTGAGGCGTGGTGAATCCATTGCTCCTGGTGGCCATTTTTTCTGTCTTTTTTTTTTTCTTCCTCTTTCTATTTTATTACACAGGACAAAGAGAAATTGAGAGGGGAGAGAGGAAGAGAGACACCTGCAGACCTACTTCAGCACTTGGAATGTGTGTCCCCTCGCGGGTAGGGAGTGGGAACTCAAACCTGGGTGTGCTAATACTCGGCCCCCGAGGTTCACTTTCGAGAATGAGAAATGTCTTAGAAAGGCTAAGCAAAATAACTTGAAAGATAAACGTGTCGGCAGAGAAAATCTCACATTTTCGTAGGTTCTTAAAAACTGCTGTTGTGTTGCCGCTCTTGTCCAGGGGAGGTGGGTTGGTGTTTCCTGCACCGAGTCTGACACACGTGAGGTCCAGATTCAGTGTGTCTGCCTTTCCTGAAGTTTGCTCTTAGCAGAGCCCCAGAGGTGCTGTGCTGTCTGCCCCCTGGCTGTCATTCCAGCCTTCTTGGGACTGAGATCACCGGGCTGTGTGGGGCTCAGTTTAGCAGCCTGCCTGGCCCTGGCTTCAGTCTGGAGTTCAGGTGATCCCCGATGTCCCCACACACTGGGGATGCCCTTCCCAGGCCCAGGTGGTCATTGCACGGGCGGATCTAGGGTCTTCAGAGGACTTGGAGAATGAAGGGAGAAGCCCCGGTACGGCTCCAGTGCTCAGTGGCTGGGCGTCACGGGTGCTGAGGCTTGGGCGAGGAGCTCAGTGGCTGACAGGCTCTCCAGCCCGGCTTCGCCCTGCCCATCCTGGCTTTCCTGTTGTGTTGGTGCTCTTGCTGCTTTTTCTAGCGCTGCTTCTTCAGGGGATAGCATTGTTGAAGGCAGTCAAGTCAGATGTCTTAGACACTCACCATTTCCTCAGTTTAGATCACCCCATGTGCTCAAGGATAGTCTTAATTGCTGCTGCCAGAATCAGATCTAAACTAGAATATGGAAATAAAGCTTGACTTTAAGGACTATGGTAGACATTGATAGATGAGTCAGCATTTGTTCTTAAGTAGACACACTATTTCAAAGAATATCCTAAATAGGAAGAGAAGGTGTGGTGTCCGGTTGAGAGAAAGTCATCCACTGAAAATTTCGAATTCTACCCTGTGAAGTTTTGACTGCAGCCTGGCTGCCTGTCCTCAGCCTCTGACTCAGGAGACCCCAAGGGCGATAGGTTCCCTTTCCCTGAACCTTGGCCTGGATTCTGCCACCACGCAGTAGACTGAGGCCATCATAAATCTCTTCTCATTCATTTTCCTCCCCATGGGGATTAAAATTTCATCATTCAGGATATTTTGAAATCTGTTTTTAGTCTAGCTGTATAGTCTTACCGTCTACTGTCCCCATAAGCAGAACCATTGCCTCAACCCCGGTCAGTAGTTCTGTTCTTACTTCACTTTTTCTGTTCTTTCTTGTTTTATTTTTATTTTTAGAGAAAGACATTAGCTCACTGCTCAGCTTCAACATAAGATGGTGCTGGGAATTGACACGGGCTTCTGGCATGCAAGTGCAGTGAGCTAGCCCCCGCACATTGCCTTTCCTCTAAGTGCGTGAGTGGTAGTGGTTGAATTAACACGTTCTAGCTTTTGTGCAGGTCTCCTTCTCTCCCTCTCATTCTGCCTCCAGTGCTAACGTCAGCTTAACATTGAATTTTAAATTTGTTGCTATCTGCGATCTCCGCCAAGTTTCATCTCTACTGTCGACCCAACAGTGCTCTGTCCCCTTGTACAGCATTTCAAGTTTGCCTTTATTTTTGTGGAAGTTCTACTCTTGGCATTTTCACCCCGAGTTCCTTGACCTAAGAAGACAGACTTGAAATTTCTCTGTAGTACCTAGTACAGTGACTTATATGAAGTAGGTCACAAAAAGAGATAGTAGACAAAATAGCAGCCCTGTGTCTTCTCAGTACTACAGGGAAGAGGCACAAACCAGATGCTCAGTGTGCTTGCCCTGCTTGCTGAGGAGGAAGCAGAGCTGATTGGTGTCATTTTGTGCAGGTTCCTGGAAACCAGCAGGTGCTGACCTCCGGGCTCAGCTGTACGATGTTTCTCTCATCAGTTCCACCTCTGCTCGGTGGTGACTTCCTAACTGGCTTCACTGTCCTCACCGCTTCTCCCCACTCTCTTGGAGATGATGTGACCTCTTTGTACAGCGTCATGCGAGCACGCTTCACTCGACCTGGTGTGCAGACACGCTGCACCCGCTGTCTCTGTTGTCACCTCTTCCTTCCCCTTTGTTCATCACTCCTCCTCTTCAGACACCCTTACCTGCTTTCCATCCACCCTCTTCACAGCATTTCCCTCCTTTGCAAAATAAACCCAGCATTCAGCAGCCTGGATTTCTTTTCTTCCCTTTAGAATCATTTTGAACATTCATCAGCAGTGGTCATTCTTGGTTTCTCCAGCTTCCATCACTGTCCTCAGAAGGAAATCACTCCAGAGAGGTCACTCTGACCTCCAGGCCCCAGGGCCAGCCAGCAGCAGCGCCTTCAGTTCTCATTCTGCTGGGCCATTTGGCAGCTGGGAGGCACACTTGGCAGGTCCTTCCTTGAAGTGGATTTGTGGTTTTGTGATGCTAGTCTTCCAGGTCTCTTCAGAAACTTTGGCTGCTGCTTCTCTGTTGGCAAGCCTCTCTGCTACCTAGAAGGAAAATGGTTGCCCAAGCTTCCCTCTTGGGGCTCTTGCTTTCACCTTCCAATCTGCCTCCGCCCAGTGTCAACCTGCTGATGTTTGCCAGCACTGTCAACATGGCGAGAATCCTGTCAGCTGAGAAGCTTACAGGTGAACCTGACAGAGAACCTGACTCACACCCTAATGCAGTCTCGGGGCGCATCTCCCTGCCGGCCAGACATAGTTGGTCTTCAGAAGCAGTTCATAAGCCTGTCTTTTGTCCAGTCCAAAACCCTCAGCTCCAGCTTTGTTCTGAAGCTGGCTACACATCTAACTAAGTGAAATTCAGAGGGGTGGCTTCTTAAGATGAGAAACACCTGTCCAGAATGTAACCCTGGCACTCTTCCCTCCGTGAGACACAGAGTGACTGCAAGTCTGATACCATCTGATAAGAAAGATGAAATCACCGTGACTGGTTGCAAATCCTTTTTTTTTGCCTCCAGGGTTATTGCTGGGGCTCGGTGCCTGCACCATGAATCCACTGCTCCTGGAGGCCTTCCCCCCCTTTTGTTGCCCTTGTTGTTGTAGCCTTATTGTGGTTGTTGTTGTTGATGTTGTTCATTTTTGGATAGGACAGAGAGAAATGGAGAGAGGAGGGGAAGACAGAGAGAAGGAGAGAAAGACAGACACCTACAGACCTGCTTCACCACTTGTGAAGCGACTCCCCTGCAGTTGGGGAGCCGGGACTGGAACCAGGATCCTTACGCTGGTGCTTGTGCTTTGCGCCACGTGCGCTACTGCCCAACCTCCGCCACACACTTTCTATGCTTCATCCTTGCTGGCTCATTCTAAATGCCTCAGAGGCCGCAGGGGAAACCCCATTTCTTTAGTGAGGCCATAGTAACACCCAAGCGAGGAGATAGAAGCAACTTGGTCTTCTTTAGCTTCTCTGCTCAAAGCAGCCAGAATTGCTACTTAATATAGATGAGTATTGAAGTAAGTGATTAAATGGCCTAGGCATACTGTCCTCATCGAGGTAATTGATTACATGGAGTTATAAGATGCCCTTCACTCCCAGATAATTATGGCTAAAAATAGTGTTGCATGTGTGCAGATAACTCTTTAAGGCTTGTTAGGTTACTAGTTTTTTTACTGGGTATATGAGAAAGAGAGAGAGATGGAGAGTCTAAAAGACTGAAGCACCACTCCACCATAGGCTCTTGTGGCCTCTGTTGTTTTTGTGTGGAGCTGAGGTTTGAAATCATGTCCTCGTGTACATCATGCACTCTTCTGAGCCTCCCCCAATATATGGGGGCGGGGGCTGGGCGGTAGCGCAGCAGGTTAAGCGCACATGGTGCAAAGTGCAAGGATTGGGCTAAGGATCCCGGCTCAAGCTCCCTGCTCCCCACCTGCAGAGAGGTGGCTTCGCAAGCAGTGAAGTATGTCTGCGGGTGTCTGTCTTTCTCTCCTCCTCTCTGTCTTCCCCTCCTTTCTTGATTTCTCTCTGTTCTGTCCAACAACAACGACAACTCTAACAACAGCAACCACAATAAGGGCAACAACAAGGGCAACAAAATGGGAAAAGTGGCCACCAGGAGCAATGGATTCGTAGTGCAGGCATCGAGCCCCAGTGTAACCCTGGAGGGGAAAACAAAAAGACCTGTTGAGTTTTCTATTTTTAATATATGTAAGGGGGCTGGGTGCTGGTGCACGTTACAATGCACAAGGACCCAGGTTCAAGCCCAGGCCCCCACCTGCAGGGGTGACCTGCAGGGGTGAAGCTTCACAAGTGGTGAAGCAGGGTTGCAAGTGTCTCTCTGTCTCCTCTCTCTCTCTCTCCCTTCCTCTCAATTTCTGGCTGTCTCTATCCAATAACTAAAGACAATAAAAAAATTAAATATATGTAAGTATTTACTGTGGGAAGTACATCTCATTATTTGATAATTAACTAGATATTGTTAACTTACAGTTAAATATTGCACACTTGACTTTTCTATCTTTGAACATGTATTTTATATCTCATCGTGTAGCATACTTTATAGTGGTTTATCGCTTAGTAGAACAGCAGTTTTTCTTTTGTGAGAGAGGAGAAAGGTATTGTTTCCAAGAAAACAAATTATTTTCACTCTTCTTTTCTGCTCTATGAAGCCCTACAGCTCAGACTAGAGCATGACCCATCCCCTCTTAACCTGCCTGCTCTGCCTCAGAGACAATAATGAGGAGAAAGTCCTAGAAAAGAATTCAGCTGTTGGGCTGGTCCTTCCAAGGTAGCCTGCAGGCATCGTGGGCTAGGAGCTGGCTCAGTGCCATTGGTCGGTACTTGTGGCCATATTCAATGCTGAGATGGAATCATTTCAAAAAACCACACGTCTTTGTAAGTCACAGGTGACTGCTTTGTTTTGTTTCACTGTCCTCCCCTGTCTTCCCAGCCACCTGCCAGCGTACTCCTTGACCCCAGAATCCTTAGCACAGTGTTGTTGTCAGAAGTGAGACCAGCCTTTTTTTTATTGGACTGGGGTGGTGGTGGTGGTTTTTATTACTAGTGGCATATAAAATTAAAAGATTTCAGTGGTATAGTTTCACAGCAGTTAGGCAGAGATGGTCTGCCAGATATAAGCTAGCTTCCAGTCACATTGTTTTTAAAACATTTTTAAAACAAATCAGTACGTGCTTGGAAAACTTAGCCCGTTTTACTTTCAGATAAGAATAAATGAGGACTTGGTATGTTACTCCCATGTGTCATGTAACTGTAATTTATGATGGAAAATCCTGTCCTCTTCATGGCAGTGACTCCCTAACATAAGCTTGTTGATCGTGCATGACAGACACTTTAGCCGAAAGGCCCTTATTTAGGTTAAGCAAGACAGCTAGCTCCCCTAGCTTTCAGACACTGGGAAAGCGGCGCATTTAAGAGTCTCGACCTCATGCTGCTGATTTGAAAGGTGGAGAACTCCGGACTGGTGGTTTGGCTCCTGGTAGGTCACAAGGAGATGATACAAAGTGTTTATTTAGTTAAAGCGTGAAACGAGAACCAGATTCAAAATAACAAACATACTCATTTGCTAGTGTTTTAGGCTATCTGGGCCAAAATCTTTCATTGATACTGGGCAGTACACAGTCTTTGTTTTTTTTTTTTTTTTTTTTTTTTTTTTAACTTTTTTGGTGGCAGGCAGGAGTATAACGAGTGAAGTTTGTTTCTTAACTAGATTTTATATTAGTACTTGTTATTTTATGTTACTGCAGATTAATTGCCATGTACAATAAGGAATATTTGGCAAACTGTTATTGAAACACAGAGGTCTATGTAATTATACTTTTGTACTTGCTCAGAGTTTTTCTTATATAGCCAAGCTGACAGACACAAACTGCTTCCTAGAGGTAGGGAGGTAGTTTCAGATGTCTCAGGAAAAGGAAGGGGAGGCACACTAAGTGCTCAGGACTGGGAGGTAGCTGACTCCCCTTACCATGTTCAAAGCCCTAGGTTCAAGCCCGGGCACCACATGAGAGTGTCATAATGACACCAGGGAAGCTCCTAGGTTGGCGGGGTGGAACTGTGGTCTCTCCTCTCTGTCTAAAGCTTGAAAAAGTTGGGCCTGGGAGAGTGACTACTCAGTGTTACCATGCAAGTGTGAGGCTGAGCTCATGTCCGTTTGTCTGCTTTTCAGGAACATTTACGAATTTTTCTCTACTGGTTTGTGCAGTTAGATTTATGCCTGCATACTTCGCTTTCTTTGTCTTTTGTTATAAGTGGGCTATACTATTGTATATTTTATTCATTTATATAAAGACGTTGATTTTCCTTGTTTGTTTTTTTCCCTTGCCTACAGGGTTATTGCTGGGGCTCAGTGCCTGCGCTATGAGTCCACTGCACCTGGTGGCCATCTTTTTTCCATTGTTGTTGTTACTGTTATTGTAGTTGCTGCTGCTGTTGTTGTTGGATAGGACAGAGAGAAATGGAGAGAGGAGGGGAAGACAGGGGGAGAGAAAGATAGATATCTGCAGACTTGCTTCACCACTTATAAAGTGACCCTCCTGAAGGTGGGGAGCCGGGGACTCGAACCAGGATCCTTGCACGAGTCCTTGTGCTTCACACTATGTGTGCTTAACCTGGTGCACCACTGCCTGGCCCCTTTCTCGTTTCTTTTATTAGTTATGTCTTCATAGATTCTTTTTAGTTTCCCAGCTGCATGGAATCTGCAGAGATACTTATATCTCTTTTTGCCAATTTCTGTTCCTGGTTGGTTTTTCTTGTGTAATCGTGTTGACAAATGCCCCCAGTACAGCATTAAGTAATGGTGGATACGGTGAGGGCTCCTAATGTTTTCTTTACTCTCTAATATTTCTCCACTAGGTAAAATGCAGACTGTGGCATATTCAGAAACACCAACAGAAAAAAATGTCTATGTCTTTTTAAGAAGTGTCTCTTGGCCCTTAGTTTCGTTTAGTTAGGTATCTATTTATTTACTCGATCCGTCAGGTTCATCACTGGGGCTCCACACTGGCACTATGCATGAGTCCACCACTCCCTGCATCTGTTTTTTTTTTCTTTTCTCTTCCCTTTTTTTTCCCTTTCTATTTTATCCCATAACAGAAATTGAGAGAGTTGGGGGAGATAAAGAGGGAGAAAGATAAACACCTGCAGACCTGCTTCACTGGTGAAGTGTTCCCCCTGCAGTTGGGGTGTGGGAACTCAAACCTGGGTCCTTGCACATGGTAACATGCGCTCAACCAGGTGAACCACTGCCCACCCCCCTTAAACGTAGGTGGATGTTTAATTTGTCAAATGGCTTTTCAAAATTTACAGAGGTGATCATGTTTCTTTGAAGGCTTTCTAATATCATTAATTGTATCAATATATTTCTGTTTTATTTCATTAAAATTTTTTTTTTTTTAATTTTGTCTTGTTTGCCAGAGCACTGATCAGCTCTGGTTTATGGTGATGCAGAGGAATTGAACCTGGGACTTTGGAGCCTTAGGCATGAGAATCTCTTTGCATAACCATTATGCTGTCTACCCCCACCCTATTAACATATTTCTTAATATTGAACCATTCATTAGTGTGTTTATATTAATGTGTTGTTTTGAAAAGTTTTTGAAGAGTTTTACAAGTTTCTAAGTGCATGTGTACTGTTTGTCATTTATATCATAAACTTACTTTTTTTTTTATTCCCTTTTGTTGCCCTTGTTGTTTTATTGTTGTAGTTATTATTGCTGTTGTCGTCGTTGTTGGATAGGACAGAGAGAAACGGAGAGAGGAGGGGAAGACAGAGAGGGGGAGAGAAAGATAGATACCTGCAGACCTGCTTCACCGCCTGTGAAGCGACTCCCCTGCAGGTGGGGAGTCGGGGTTCGAACCGGGATCCTTATGCCGGTCTTTGTGCTTTGCGCCACCTGCGCTTAACCCGCTGCGCTACAGCCCGACTCCCTTACTTTTTATTGGCAAAATCTTCATTTCATTGGTTGTTCATTGGGTACTTACAGCTATTTCGGATGAAGATGAACTTTCTCTGGAATCGAGGCAGCGCCCGCTCTCATTTCCACATCACTGCTGAGCAGTCAGTGGTGTTGGGTGCGGCCTGTCCCCACCACCTCGGACGCTCAGCTCTTCTCATACCGTCCGTGATTCTTTTCTTAGTGGATGTGGTTTGTCCTTGCTGGTGTCTTTATACTGGGTGTTTGATGGGTTTTTCATCTGCAAATACCTATTCAGAGTGGAGGGGTTTTTCTTGAGTTATTATTCTTTTTGACACTTATTCTCTCCTGAATTTTCTTTCTGACAATCTTGTTACTCAGATGTTGATCACATAAAGGTTTTCTCTAATGTGTTTCTTGCCTTTTTTTTTTTTCTTCCATTTTACTGGATAGGACAGAGAAATTGAGAGAGCAGGGGAAGACAGGGAGAGAGAAAGATACCTGCAGACCTGCTTCACTGCTTGTGAAGCGACCCCCACCCCCTGCAAGTGGGGAGCCAGGGGCTCAAACCAGGACCCTTGTGCATCATATTATGTGTGCTTAACCTGATGCGCCACCTCCCGGCCCTCT
This sequence comes from Erinaceus europaeus, assembly GCF_950295315.1. Taxonomy (NCBI): domain Eukaryota; kingdom Metazoa; phylum Chordata; class Mammalia; order Eulipotyphla; family Erinaceidae; genus Erinaceus; species Erinaceus europaeus. Next base: position 63,733,864 of record NC_080167.1, read on the forward strand.
GTTTCTTGTGTCTTTGTTCTATTCCGTAGGAGACTGCCTCAGTTTCTCTCAATATGCCCAAGTTTTGGGGCATGGGATTCTTCTTTCCTTCCTTCTTTCCTTCCTTCCTACCTTCCTTCTTGTGTTGTTGTTGTTGTTGTTGTTGCACTGGGATCCAGGACCTCTGTCATGTGCAGTCCCTTTGAGTGACCTCCCTGACTCAACTTTCTGTTTTGTTGTGGTTTTGTTTTAGTGAGGAAGGGAGAGGTAGGAGCAGCTCCATGGAGCTCCTCAGATGCCATCCGAAGTGTGCCCATGTGATGCCAGGGCTTGAACCCAAGGCCTTTTCCCTCACCTCTCCCTGCAGTTCTTCATCAGACCTCCAGGTGGCAGTCCTGCGCTCTTGGTTTTGTTTCTGCTTTTCTTCCCAGTTGTGCCAGAACATAACTGGGACAGTATCTCTGTAGATGTGGTCTCCGCTTTTCTCACTCACTCCGGCATATTGAAATTTGAATCAAACAACAGTGTTGTTTGCTGACAGTGGAATAAACATCTAAGCCCTTGAATGTCTGGGGTTCTCGTGTGTCCACGTGACTCCGTGGTACACAGCCCCTCCACCTGTCACACCTCACCAGGAATAGCTGGCTTTTGCTTTTTGCTTATGTTTTTACTTTTTCAAAGACTATTTGTTAGAGAAAGAGAGTGAGGTTGACAGGCAGACAGACAGAACAGAGCACTGATCTCTAGTGTCTGACTGCACCAGCATCAGCCGGGGCCCGCAGGCATCCAAGTCCCCTGCTCTTAACTGCGGAGCTTTCTCCCAGACCCTGTTTACGGTTTTTGAGAAAAAAGAATATCCTTGTCATTTAGCAGTATGTCTGAATGAGACTGAGAGACTGAGAATTTTAAACCATAACTATAGTTAAAGTACTAGAGAATTTAAATTCTGTTCATCTGTCAGCTTATGCACATTATAATATAAGAAAAAAAAGAAGTTTTATAGTGCCTTCATTTTTTTTTTGCTTTGTTTAAATTGAAATATTTCTGATATTTTGGAATCAAATAGCCACAAGTCATTGGGCAGATCTCCTTTCTTTCTTTCTTTTTTTTTTGGTTTTCAGATGTCATTCTTTATGTAGTAATAAAATGGATGGTGATTTTTGTAAAGTAATTGGTGATGGTGGTAAAGAAAAGAAAATCAAAAGCTGACTGTAGTGTGTTCGTACACTCGAGATATGCTGAGGGCTGACGCGGATTGGCGGGGATCTGTGTTGTAATGCCGGCTTTCTCCTCATGTTTTTGTCTATCTCTGCAGCTAAAGAAGTAAACAGGTCATGGCACGTTTAACAAAAAGGCGACAGGCGGATACAAAGGCTATCCAGCATCTCTGGGCTGCCATTGAGATCATACGGAACCAGAAGCAAATCGCCAACATTGACCGCATAACCAAGTAAGTGCACCGAGACAGAAAAAGCCTGTCATATCTCGAGTCACAGTCTTGTGGAGAGAGGTTCAGAATTGCTCATTTACTGTGCTAGTCAGCACATCAAGTACCAATCACTTTTTGACTTGTAGGAGTTGTTAGGAAAATACGACTGGCACACATAAACAGCTTGTGCTTTGAGGTTTTGTAAGTGAGTTTTAGAATCTGTGTGTACTACTGTAAGAGAATTGTTTTGAATCCTGGAAATCTTTGAGTTCTCTGTCAAAAAGGCTCTTTTATCAGTTGAATGTCAGCACTGCAATATAGGACTAGCATGGTATACATAGTAATAGTATCTGCTTAGTTCATAGCCCACTGAGAATTGTAAACAATTTCATTCTGTATTTTAGAAGTTATATTAGATAAATCTTTAGTTAAAATAAGGACTCTCTCCTCTCCCTAAGTAACATTACCTTGATAGACCAAAATTAGTACAGAAAGAAGAAATCATACTGTTCTGTGAATACTCTGGTTACATGTTGAATACTAATTATGGGAGAATCTTCAAATTGACTTTGATTTTGTTGTATTAAATTCATTTCTCTGGGCATTTTATTTGTGTATGTGCTGGGGGTTCAGCCTGAGCCTGCATACATGGAAGCAGCTGTCCTGCCTCGCAGCTGCGTCCTTTGGGATACATCCTATAAAGGACTAAGGCTAAATTAATCCTTTTCAAGTACTTGAGTGCCATTCTTGGTAATTTAGGTAGAATTTATTTTCCTTTTTTAAAAAATCACTTATTTATTTATTTGTTGGGAGAGAGACAGCCAGAAATTAAGAGGGGAGAAGGAGATAGAGAGGGAGAGAGACACCTGCAGCCCTGCTTCACCACTCGTGAAGTTTTCCCCTGCAGGTGGGGGCCAAGGACTCAAATCGAGGCCTGGCGCACCATAGTGTGAGTGGTCGGTCAGCCAGGTGCGCCACCACCTGGCCCCCCCGGCCCCCCCCCCCCCCCCGGTAGAATTTCTTTATACTTATTCCTCTCAGATATCCTTAGATGCTATCTGTAAAAAAAAAAAAAAAAGGATAACAAATGATTTACAAAAACTCACTTATGATGGGTGTGGGGGAGAGTCAGGGTTTATGCAGCAGATTTTCAGTTTTATTTCTCGACCATTTTATTTGGGGGTGATGGTTCATAGTGACAGTTTATTTGGGGTGATGGTTCATAGTGACAGTTTATTTGGGGTGATGGTTCATAATGACAGTTGATTTGGGGGTGATGGTTCATAGTGATAGTTTATTTGGGGTGATGGTTCATAGTGACAGTTGATTTGGGGGTGATGGTTCATAGTAACAGTCGATTTGGGGGTGATGGTTCATAGTGACAGTTTATTTGGGGTGATGGTTCATAGTGACAGTTGATTTTGGGTGATGGTTCATAGTGACAGTTGATTTGGGGTGATGGTTCATAGGGACAGTTGATTTGGGGTGATGGTTCATAGTGACAGTTGATTTGGGGTGATGGTTCATAATGACAGTTGATTTGGGGGTGATGGTTCATAGTGATAGTTGATTTGGGGTGATGGTTCATAGTGACAGTTGATTTGGGGTGATGGTTCATAGTGACAGTTGATTTGGGGTGATGGTTCATAGTGACAGTTTTGGCACCTGGGTCCAGTTTCTCGTCTCTCAGGGATAGGTGTCTGCAGAACACTCTCACCCCCAGCGTGAGTCCTTTCCTAGTACCATCATGCACCAGGGCCCTCTCCAGCTCCTCCTTTCCCCATCCTTCTCCGGTCCTTTGCTTTGCGGTAGTCTTTTTTGTGTGTTTGTTTTTTTATTGATGAGAGGGGGAGAAATTACACGTGGTGCCGGTGCTTGAACTCGGGGCCTCATGTTTGAAAGTCCTGTGTGCCACCTCCCAGTGTGCCATGCAGGAGACTTTCTTTTTTTTTTTTTTTTAATTTAAGAAAGGATTAATTAACAAAACCATAAGATAGGAGGGGTACAACTCCACACAATTCCCACCACCCAATCTCCATAACCCACCCCCTCCCCTGATAGCTTTCCCATTCTCTATCCCTCTGGGAGCATGGACCCAGGGTCATTGAGGGTTGCAGAAGGTAGAAGGTCTGGCTTCTGTAATTGCTTCCCTGCTGAACATGGGCGTTGACTGGTCGGTCCATACTCCCAGTCTGCCTCTCTCTTTCCTTAGTAGGGTGTGTCTCTGGGGAAGCTGAGCTCCAGGACACATCGGTGGGGTCTTCAATCCAGGGAAGCCTGGCCAGCATCCTGGTGGCATCTGGAACCTGGTGATTGAAAAGAGAGTTAACATACGAAGCCAAACAAATTGTTGAGCAATCATGGACCCAAAGCTTGGAATAGTGGAGAGGAAGTGTTAGGGAGGTACTCACTGCAAACTCTAGTGCACTTCTGCTTTCAGGTATATATTTTGCAGTAGTTTATGGATACGTGTGAACATAAGCTCTCTCTCACAGAAACTGGTGTATATCTAGGTTATGGGACTTTGTTAGAAAGTGAACCACCTGAGATGAAATTAGAGTGTACTATAAAAGGAAAGGTCTCGCCCGAGTAATGAAGCTGAAGGGTTGTCATTCCACACGTGAAGTCTCTGGACACAGTCTGAGGTGAAGCTTGTTGAGGTGCAGGAGACTTTCATGCATGAATGTCCTGGGTTCTGGGCTCATTCCCAGCACCACTGTAAGCCAGAGCTGAGCAATGCTCTGGTAAAAGCAAAACAAAACAAAACTAAACAAATAATTTAATTAGATGCTTATTTAAATAAACATTCATGTTATATATCTCCTGTAGATAAAGTTTAACCTCAGAGGGGAGCTAGAGCCTTAGACATGCAGGCCCACTGCTCGACCAGCCACACGTCCTGATTGTTTTCTACGATTTATTTGGTTTATTTTTCAAGAGAGAGGCTGAGACCATAGCATCACTCTGGTGCGGAGCCCCAGTGATAACCCTGGCAGCAAGAGAAACAGTTGACCTAGAAGCAGTAAAATTGTGTATGCGTGAGGTCCTGGAGTAATAATAGTAATAATAATAGTCTCTTTTTTTTACGTATAAAGCTGCCCAGTTTCTGTTGCCCATTATTACCTTGTGGGCTTTGGGTCATGACGCAGCCTTTAAGCTTCTTACTCATTTCTTGGTGTTGCTCCCTTGTGGCCTGTTGGCCTCTTTGCTCTGTGGTTTGATGGAACTGGGCTTTGCGCATCTCACACTTAACGTTTTGCTTGGTGCTCAGTGCTTTGCTTCCCTTGAGAATTGGTAGCTGATGTGGAAAAGGACACATTCGGCTTCAGGAGGCCTGGCCTGCTCTCCCCTCTAGTGATGCTCAGAGACTAGACCCAGTCACTCACTCAGAGGCCAGAGGTGATATATATTTTTTCCCTTTTGTTGCCCTTGTTTTATTGTTGTTGTTGTTATTATTGTTGATGTCGTCATTGTTGGATAGGACAGAGAGAAATTGAGAGGGGAGGGGAGAAAGATAGAAAACTATACAGACCTGCTGAATTCACCACCTGTGAAGCGACTCCCCTGCAAGTGGGGAGCAGGGGGCTCGAACCGGGATCTTTATGCCAGTTCTTGCTCTTTGTGCCATGTGTGCTTAACCTGCTGTGCTACCGCCCGATTCCCCAGAGGTGATATTCTAATCGGTCTTCCTTTCTTAAATTGAAACAATCCCATGTAGACCACAGGTCACATCCCATACTGTTTGGTTACTTTGTGGTTGTAGTTCATATTGAAAAAGCATAAATGTTTGAGCTTTTCCCATTACTTATTAGTTTTCAGAATCATTTCCTCTGATGGTAATCAGTGAGGCTTTTTCTTAGCACCAGCTCTTTGCTGGACTTCACACCTGTGCAATTCCCTCCTCCTGGTGGTGGTTTTTGCTTGTTTTTTTTTTCCTCTTTTTTCCAGATAGAACTTAAGGGACAGATAGGGAGAGGGAGAGGGAGAGGGAGAGAAAGAGGAGAGACTCCATGGCACTGCTCACTGCTTGTGAAGGTCCCCCTGTGCATGGTGCTCTCATATGGTGGTCAGGGCCTTGAACCCAAGTCCTCATACATGGTGAAGCATTTGTTCTGTCAGGTAAGCTATCTCCCAGGCCCTTAATGATTATTTTTGTGTGTGTGTCTTTTGGAACCCCTGTATTGAAATAAATATGAGATACAATATTTCAATCCACTTCTGGCAAAATTCTTATTGATACTCAAAATTTCCTATCCTCAGCCAGTTGAAAGCTGTTAATGTTAGTTATGAAAATTCCTTTTTTACTTTTTCTGGTATGATAGAGTTTTTCAGATTTATTTTGTGTATACCCTGGCCTGGCCTGGAGCTGTTGATTTCTCCAAGAAGTTTTGGTTTCCTTTAGTTAGGAATCCTATTCCCTCCCCTCCCATTCTCCTCTCCCATTCCTCTCTCTTCCCTTTCCTCCATCCTTCCTTCCTTCCTTCCTTCCTTCCTTCCTTCCTTCCTTTCTTTCTTAATTAGTATTTATTTATTTATGAGAGCAAGAGAGATTGTGATTACCACTCTGGCACTTATCATGCTGGGGACCAAACTTGGGACCTCATGCTTAAGAGTCCAGCATTTTATCTATGGCACCACTTTCTGAGTCACTAGAAACTGTACTGCGTGATCACTTTCTGATCCCTCAGAGTGCTGAGTAGTGACAGATTGGTCTCTCTACTTCTTAGTGTAAAAAGGAGGGGGAAATTATATATATACATAAATATATATGTATGTGCAATGCTGGCGTGTTTTTTTCACTTGAATTGGTAACTACTAGATCCTTTTTTTTCTTTATTGGGGATTAGTGTTTTACAGTCAACAGGAAATACAAGTTTGTATATGCATAACATTTTTCAGGGTAACTACTAGATTTTGTGTAACTCTTGTCTAAAGTCTGTATCTTCGTTACATGGTAAGGATCACAGTTCTCAAGGACTTAATGGCTAAGAACATTTTGGATATTACATACCTTAAAAAAAAATTATACAGGCAGAGAGAAAGTGAAAGAGAACACTGCATGGAAGCTTCCTACAGTGGAGTGGAGCTGGGACTTGAACCTGGGGCACACTGGGCAAAGCAGCACACTGTCTAGGCAAGCCATTTCACCAGCGTGGGTATTGTATAACTACTAATTTGTTTTGGCCGACTTTACATACCAGCCAAGAATAACACCCACGGTATAACCATTGATGCTTTATGAAAGTCACATAAATTCCTTTGACAAACACAGATTCTAAACTGTCAGGGAATCTAGCAGCCACGTACTGTGTTTCCTTACGACTGCCATTACTTCTTAGTGTGTTTCATGCTTAACACATGTCCTTACATTGATATCTAAAATCCATGCTCTTATAGATTCTTGTAATAATTCTTTTCCAGTTCATTGAGATACAATTTTCTTATAACTTGTTAGTTTAAGAAAGGCTTGTCATAGTAAGTTTGGCTAACTCACAGTTACCAATTTTTTTCATATATATATATATATATATATATATATATATTTTGCCTCCAGGGTTATTGCAGTGCCTGCACCATGAATCCACTACTCCTGGAGGCCATTTTTCCCCCTTTTGTTGCCCTTGTTGTTATAGCCTCGTTGTGGTTATTATTGTTATTGTTGATGTCATTTGTTGTTGGATACGACAGAGAGAAATGGAGAGAGGAGGGGAAGAGAGAGGGGGAGAGAAAGACAGACACCTGTAGACCTGCTTCACCGCCTGTGAAGCGACTCCCCTGCAGGTGGGGAGCTGGAGGCTCAAGTTTTTCTTTTTAAAACAAACAAACAAACAAAAATTTTATTGCCACCAGGGTTAGTGCTGGGGCTCCCAGAGGCCATTCCCCTCCTTTTGTTTTTAATTTGATAGGCAGATAGGCAGTTAGAAATTGAGAGAGATGGAGGGGGGGAGACAGATAGGAGGAAGAGACACTTGCAGACCTGCTTCACCATTTGTGAAGCATCCCCTCTGCAGGTGAAGAGTGGCGGCTTGAACTTGTATCCTCATGTGTGGTCATGTGTGCACTCAACTGGGCACACCACTGCCCGGCCCTGTTACCAGTTTTGTTTTTCCTTTTGGTAAGAATAATTAAGATGTACTCTCAGGAGTCAGGCGGTAGTGCAGCAGCGCAAAGTGCAAGGACCCATGAAAGGATCCCAGTTTGAGCCCCTGGCTCCCCACCTGCAGGGGAGTCACTTCACAGGCGGTGAAGCAGGTCTGCAGGTGTCTGTCTTTCTCTCCCCCTCTCTGTCTTCCCCATCTCTCTCCATTTCTCTGTCCTATCCAACAACAACGACATCAATGACAACAATAAACAATAACAATAGTAACTATAACAATAAAAAAAACCAACAGTGGCAACAAAAGGGAATAAAAAATATTTTTAAAAAATTTTAAAAATAGGGAGTTGGACAGTAGCGCAGCAGGTTAAGCGCAGCTGGCGCAAAGCGCAAGGACTGGCGGAAGGATGCCGGTTCGAGGCCCTGGCTCCCCACCTGCAGGGGAGTCGCTACACAGGCGGTGAAGCAGGTCTGCAGCTGTCTGTCTTTCTCTCCCCACCTCTCTGTCTTCCTTTCCTCTCTCCATTTCTCTCTGTCCTATCCAACAACAAGGACATCAATAACAACAACAATAATAACTATAAGGGCAACAAAAGGGAATAAATAAATAAAAAATTTTAGGGAGTCGGGCTGTAGCGCAGCGGGTTAAGCGCAGGTGGCGCAAACACAAGGACCGGCATAAGGATCCTGGTTCGAACCCCGGCTCCCCACCTGCAGGGGAGTTGCTTCACAGGTGGTGAAGCAGGTCTGCAGGTGTCTGTCTTTCTCTCCTCCTCTCTGTCTTCCCCTCCTCTCTCCATTTCTCTCTGTCCTATCCAACAATGACAACAACAATAATAATAACTACAACAATAAAACAACAAGGACAACAAAAGGGAATAAATAAATAAAATAAATATTAAAAAAAAGATTAAAAAAAAATAAAATAAACACACATTTAAAAAAAAATTTTTTTTTTTAAAGATGTACTCTCTTCGCATTTTCCAGTGCAGCATATACAGCTTTGCTCCCGTCAGTTGCCATGCTGCGTATTGCACCACCAGAGCCTGGTGTGTGAGCAGGTTGGTACCTTTTGGTCACGTCACCCATTTCTCCTTGCACTGTGCCCAGCAGTCACCAGTCTGTTTTCTGTATCTTTGAGTTGGGGTTTTTGTTTTGTTCTCATCAGATTTTACTGCTGCAAGTTGACTTTTTCAGATAGATAGATAGAAAGAAAGATATGACAGACTGACAGACACATGTATGCATGCACACACACACACACACACACACACATGTACACACAACAGTAACACTGCAAGTTCCTCCAGTGTGTGGGGGCCAGACTCAAACCTGGGTGGTGAGCACGACAAAGAAACAGCCATCTGAATCGGCTAGCTTGCTGACCCTGAGTTGGAATCAGTGAGCTCACACAGTGCTTGTCATTCTGTGTCTTACTTCACTGAGCACAGTGCTCCTAAGGTTGGTCCATGTTGTTGCAAATGGAGCCCCCCCTTTTTAATGACTGAGTAGCGTTCTGGGGGGTGTATGTGTGTGTACATTTTCCTTTGCTCTTGTTTATCAGCAAGACATGTTGTTACTCTATCTTGTCTGTTGTGAAAGTGCTGAGGCAAACTTGGGGTTCCACATCTTTTTGAGATCGTGATTTCCTTATTTTCCAGTACATACCCAGAAGTGGAATTGCTGGATTATATGTTAGTTTTAGTTTTTTGAGAAACCACTATACTGTTTTCATAATGACTATATCATTTAGCAGATTCAGAATCAGGACTTGATGGGAATACATTTACTAATCCCTCATGGTAATAACAGTTGGTCTGTAGCCTTTTTGGTGAAAATCAGTTTGGCCTAAATATATAAAAAAAAAAAAATCCTTAGTCTAGCCTTTTATGATCTAAAATACTGTTGTGAAAAATACATGACAACTTAATTTTCTTTCTGTTGGAATTCCCCCTTTGCCTAGATTCCCAATGACTATTTTTTTTCTTCAAAGTCTAGTCATTGTATTATATGCCTCAGTGTTAGCTGTGCTGGTTTGTTTTGTTTTGGGTGTACACTGCCAATTTAATATGTATTTTCTTTTTTTATATATATATTTATTTATGAGAGAGAGAACCAGAGCATCACTCTGACACATGTGATGCCAGGCACCAATCCTGGGACCTCATATTTGTGAGTCTGACACTTATATAGCATATGCAGTTATTATTGTTTTATTATATATACATACTCTAGTTTTTACTAGTTGGGACCCTCTCTTAAACTAAGGTTGGGTCTGCTTTCCCTGTCTTTTTTAATTTTGTTATTTTCTACTGAATTATTTTCATTTTCTTAAGAGATTATTTTTATAGGCTGGTGAAATAGCTCCCTCAGATAGCGCTTTGCCACGTGCTTGACCCAGGCTTGAGCCAGGCCCCACCACCACATGCTGTGGTCTCTTCCACAATCTATGCCTCTCTGTCTCGATCTGAAAAAGTTAGTCCAGAGCAGTGAAGCTCTAGCTAGAGATAACAACAAAAAACATTCATTTTTAAAGAGTGGTTTTAGAACAACAAAGCAAAATTGTGGGAAGTAGAGAGATTTGGCATGTACCCCCGGCCCATACATGCATGGGCTCCCCTATCAATAGCACCACTGAACAGGGTGTCTGGTAAACTCACATTGGCCCAGGTGTCACCCAGAGTCTGGTCAAGGGTCCTTGTGGTGGTGGCCCTTCTGTGGGTTTGGACAAAGGTGTTACTGCATACACCTATCATTGTAGGGCATGAAAGTGTCTTCACTGCCCTGAAAGTTCTGTTTCTTTTTCCCACACGCCACAGCAACCAATCTTTTCTCTGTCTTCTGTAAATCTGCTTGTCCCAGAATTTCATAAAGTTTGAATCACACCTTGGGTAGTAGCTTTCTTTTTTTTTCTCTCCTGGTTTCTCTTTTTGTTTGTACCTATTACCCTTACACTGAAGATCTTTTTCTGACCTGACTCCAGTGGTGTTTGATACTTTTCTTACTTGCAGTGTGTCCACAGTGTTGGGCTCTGTCCTGGGAACGTGCCTGGACTAGTTAATTTGGGTGTTCAGGTTGAAGCCCAACTCATTAAAGTTGACCTTGGGTCACCTTCATTGCAAGTGTGTGAAGCCTGTACTTTTCCCGTCTGGGGTGCTTTTATTCTCTGCCTCCATCCATTTCTAAGCCCATGGGGTTTAGGTGGGATGGCAGTTCTTGGAGATTTGTCCTCAGCAGCTCAGATCATGGGGATCCTGTAACTCTTAGTTTTATTATTTGTTTTGTCTAATGGTAGGGTTTTTGTTTGTTTGTTTGTTTTTGTCTTTGGTTTTGTTTTTTTTAAGCTGACATTTGTTTTTCTGTTAACTCTTAAAAGTAGTTCTGTCTAGGAGTTTGAAAAGGATTACAATTTTCTCACTTCCATTGTCTCACTGGTGCCAAAATAATTGTTTCTCTCAAATAAATAGATAGAAGCATCTTGCTAAAGCCACTGTATATTTTCCAAAGTTCAAAAGTAGAGATTAAAACAGTTTTCAAAATATTTTCTAGCAAAGGCAAATGTAAGTTCCAGTGTTCATGTTTGTATGTAATAGCAGACACATGCAAATCTACAGCAGAATCATCTTCAAACACAGGATGGGCCCAATAGTAAAGTCTGTTGAAGTTGAAAAACAAACTATAAGAATTATCAGCTCTTTTTTTTTAGATTTTTTATTTATAAAAAGGAAACATTAACTAAACCATAGGATAAGAGGGGTACAATGCCACACAGTTCCCACCACCAGAGCTCTGTATCCCTTCCCCTCCCCTGATAGCTTTCCTATTCTTTAACCCTCTGGGAGTATGGACCCAAGGTCAATGTGGGTTGCAGAATGTGGAAGGTCTGGCTTCTGTAATTGCTTCCTCGCTGAACATGGGCGTTGACAGGTCGACCCATACTCCCAACCTGTCTCTCTCTTTCCCTAGTGGGGCAGGGCTCTGGGGAAGCGGAGCTCCAGGACACATTGGTGGGGTTGTCTGTCCAGGGAAGTCTGGTTGGCATCATGCTAGCATCTGGAACCTGGTGGCTGAAAAGAGAGTTAACATACAAAGCCAAACAAATTGTTGACCAATCATGGACCTAAAGGCTGGAATAGTGCAGATGAAGAGTTGGGTGGTCCTCCATTTTGTAGATATCTAATATAGGCCTATTTTAGTTATATTCCAATTGTGGCTATACAATTTTTTATTTCTTTTTCTTTTTTTCCCCTGAGCCTGAAATCTGATATGCAGGTGGATCCAAGTTATTGTCTGGGGAGGTGATGTCATGGCTGGAAAAAGGACCAGAAAGCTGGATCAGGGAAGAGAGTAGCTCCCCAATAGGGGAAAGGTGTATAAATATTGTTGACTGTAAACCCCATCGATTTGATGTGATCTGGGGCCCATATTCAGCTTAAGAGCCTATGTGACCTCTGCGTCCCTGTAGATCTGAGCTTACATTCTGTGGTCATGAGTAGAAACATTCCAAGCTGCGCCAGTATGGACCCATCTTCCTCAGGTGGAGCATAGAGTATGTTGTCCATCCTCCCTTCAGAGGATGGAACACTGTCTACTACTGTTGATCCAAGTTGAGGGGCATTATCAGCTCTTTAAACTTGATTGAGCAGTAGGAGAATTTTCTTTTTTCTCTGGTAAAATAGGAGAATGTTCCAGATGTCTGCTGCCCCTAGTCTGATTAAACCTAACTTTCCAGGATCAGCTCAGTATTCTGCTAGGCCTGGAAAGAGTCCTGAGTCTTTTTTTATTAAACCAGTTTTCAGTTTCCTTTACTTATTTGAACTATCGTGTTGTGTTCAAGGGAGAAGCAGGAAAGAAGGTTCTGTAAATTAAAAAATAGTTGTATCTAAAATGTAGACCAAGGGTCAAGAAATAGCTCGACAGATAACGCATGTCCATTTCCGTGTGTGCCACCCAGGTTCAAGCCCAGGCACAGCAGAAGCTGTGGTGCTGGTTGTCTCCCTCGTTCTCTGTTGAAAAAGTTGGCTCAGGTGTTAGAGCCTCCAGCTCTGCTGAAAACAAACAAAAAGCACTAAGCTCTAGTATTGTGAGATGGGACTGTTTTTACAGAGTGAATCTGAAATCAAACTATGAGGATCAGTTAGATTTTTTAAATTAATAGTTAAGCTGTCACTCTGACTTAATAGGAATTGTTTCTAAGTTTGACTTAATGATAATATAGAATCCCATTTGGGAACTAAAAGACAAATAAATTTTGCTCTTAGTAAAAACATTTTACATTTTTATAACTAAAAGATGTTTCATGATGTTTAATCATCATAAAACTGAAACATAAACTATCATAAAAAGAAATTGCAGTTTTCTGTTTAGAAGAGATCTTAAAAGAAGCTAGAATAGCTTCTCCTTTACTTTAAATTTGTCAGTGTTGGGGCCGGGAGATGGCTTACCTGGTAGAGTACACACTTCACCATATACAAGGGTCTGGGGTGTGGTGCCCTGTAACCTACCATGTGGGAGCACCATGCAAAGAGTATCTCTCCTTCTCTCTGTCTCCATCTGGCAAAAAGAAAAAGGAGTCTGCTAGGAGCTTTGGAATCACAGGTGCAAAAAGGTCTGTAGAAAAAAAAAATCCATAAATGGAATTTTTACATCTATAATTCATTAAAATTTATATAGTACATGTCTTTTAAAAACTATATATATATTAGAGAGAGCCAAGTACCCTGCTCTTCAAGACAAATGTTTGCAACACATTGTTGTAAGATCATGATGTTTGCACGTCTTTTATGGTTTTTAAATTAAAGAGCAAAGAGATGAACACTCACATTAACAGCACAATCAGTATCAAATAGCAATTAAACCATTTTCAGTAGGATTCACAATTCATGTCATACTATTTTTCTAAATGTTACATACATTTTGTTGTTGGTGTCACTCTTTGCTGCTTCAGAGTGACTTTCTCAGATCAGAAGAGACAGAAAGAAGGAAAGACACAACAACACTGAAGCTTTCTCCAGTGTGGTAACAGCTAGGCTTGAACCTGGGCCATCTGAAAGGCAAAGCAGGCACACTATCGAGTTGAGCTATTTTTCTGACCCCCTGAATGCTAAACCTTTATTTTAGTGAGATCCAGTAAGAGTAAGCTGCACCTTTTTTCTAGTTGGGATAATTATAGCATGGCACTAGAGTTTGATGAGTGTGCTAAGTACTGGGTCTGATTTAAAGGCTTACTTTTGAAGTGAGTACACACAGATCTTGCTCTGCTCTCTAGCTGGTACACTTGTTGGCTACTGGAGGCAGCAGCAGAATTTCTTCAACTCCCACCTGTGACTAGCACGATGAGACCAGCACCTCGGATGGTTGGACTTTGCCCCACGCAAGTGAGTGCTTCAGGTTTCAGGCACCAGTAGTTAGAGCTGTGCTGACTTTGGGCTCCAACCCCAGTTAAAAAAATGTGACCTCTTGCCTTCTGTGGACCCCACAGCTCACTCCCAGAGAGTGAACGTGCTAGTCAGAGACACCATAGGCCCAATTTGGGGGTCACTGTGAGGGTCAGGAGGGCTTTGACCTCTGGAGGTGGTGTGGTGAGGCAGAGAGGAGAGTCAACGCAGAGACATCAAGGGTCCAGGGAGAGGGGCTGCCAGGCAGAGAAGGCCTCTCCTGGAAGCACTGGGATTGTCCTGTGGCTGGCTGGGGTGGAGAATGTGTTCGGCTCCCTCCCCAGCTGGGTGGGCTGGTCCCTAGGTGTCCCTGCCCTTGGCTGGGCTTTGTGTTACTTCCTGCCTGCGCAGCAGGTTCTTAATTGGCTTCTCCCTCTAACCTTACTGGTCTGTTTCTTCCCACCCTTGGTGTCCGGGATCTTTTTTCAAAATGCCTTGTGCAGGATTCAGCCCTCAGCCGTCTTTGTGTGGTTTCCTGCTCTTCCATTTGGGCTGCTCCAAGGACAGCTGTGCCCACTGAGCACTGCCTCCCCACTCTCCCCTCCCCAGCTCCATGAACCACAGTTTGCTTTCTCTCTTGATGTTGTACTGTACTGAGACCACACACAGGAGTGGAATCACAGTGTTTATGTTGTCACTGGCCTGTTTGTCTTAGCATAATGTCCTCAGGGCTCATCAGAGTTGTAGCATATTTTCTTGCTTTTCAAAGCTGAATAACATTCCACTGTATGAAAGTGTCCACATTTGATCAGTTCATCTGTGGATGGGCATTTGCATTGTGAACATGGCAAACAGGCAGATGTCTTTGAAACCCTGCTTTCAGTCCTTTCGGGTGATGATCAGAAGTTGCACAGCTGGACCACAAGGGAATTCTGCTTTTGATTATTTGAGGAGCCACGCTGCTGATTTCCACGGCGGCTGCACTGTCTTTTCCTGTGCTATGCCCATTTTTAAAAATCAGGTTGTCTTACTGAGCTTTAGGAGTTCTTTCTGTATTCTAGATGTTATTCTCTTACCAATTATTTGGCTGTTAAATATCTTCCCCAATTCATGGGCTACCTTTTTATTCTGGGGACACTGTCTTCTGGTGTGCAAAATGTTAAAATTTTTCATGAAGCCCAATTTGTCTACTTCTTTTTTTGACGCCAGTGCCTTTGGTAGGTGGTATTTAGGTAAGAATCCAACTTCCTTCTTTTTTCAAGAATACTTAGTACTCACTTGTTTACATCATTGTGGCACATGAGTACCAGGCCTTGGAACCTGAGGCCTTATGCATGCTACCCACTGTTCCACGTCCCAGCTGCACAGTTGCGTTCTCTTGCATGTGGTTATTCAGTTTTCCTATAGCACTTCGTTTGAAAAACTGTCTTCCTCATTGAATTATCTTGGAGCCCTTGTCAAAAATCATTTGGTCATGTATGTGAGTGTTTATTACAGGGCTTTTACTTTGTTCTGTAAACTGTCTTTATATTAGTGCCTCATTATTTTGCTCACTATAGCTTTCTAATATATTCTGAAATCAAGAACTGTGAGGATTTCAGTTTTTTTTTGTTTTGTTTTGTTTTGTTTTAATTCAGGACAATTGCATTAATTGAAACCCCTTGAGACTGAATTTTGGAATGGTTGTTTTTTTTTTTAATGTTTTATTTAATTTTTTAATATTTACTTTCCCTTTTGTTACCCTTGTTTTATTGTTGTCATTGATATCATTGTTGTTGGATAGGACAGAGAGAAATGGAGAGAAGAGGGGAAGACAGAGGAGGAGAGAAAGATAGACACCTGCAGACCTGCTTCACTTCCTGTGAAGTGACTCCCCTGCAGGTGGGGAGCCGGAGGCTTGAACCAGGATCTTTACGCTGGTCCTTGCACTTTGCGCCACATGGCACTTAACACACTGCGCTACTACTGCCCGACTCCCGGAATGGTTGGTTCTTTATCCACAGAAAAATCATTGGAGTTTTGATAGGGATTGCATTGCATTGTGTTGCCACTGAAACAGTTTCGTTACAGGTCACAAACTAGAGATATATTTTCATTTATTTATCTTTAATTTCTTTTCAATATTTTGTCATTCTTAGCATATAAATCTTTCATTCGTTAGCTAATTCCTAAGTATTCTACCTTTTTAATGCTATTAAGAATGGAATGATTGTCATAATTTCCTTTTTAGATTGTTCATTGTGTTTAAAAAATATACCTGATTTTTTTGTATTGATTTTTGCATGCCATGCTATTTTTCAGAATTAATTTATTGCTGACAGTAGCTTTTTTGTGCAGTCATTAATGCTTTCTACATAACAAGTAATAACATCTGCAGAGATAGTTTTACTTCCATTCCAATTTAGATGCCTTTTACTGCTTTTTATTGCTTAATTGATCCTGTTAGGACAGGCAGTGTTGTATTGATTCAAAATGATAGAGACTCAGGGAAAGGCTTTCCGTCTTTCTCACTGAATCTGGTCTCAGTGAATATTTCAGCCATAGCCTTTATTATGGTAAGGTAGCCTTCCTCTACAAATAGTGTGTGTAGTGGTGTTTGTTTCTGTTTTTCAACATGGAAGGCTGTGGAGTTAGGTTAGATGCTTTTTCTGTATTCGTTGAGCTGTTCAGGTGAGTTGTAAGTCACTCTAATGTAGCATAGTATATCGATTGATTTGCATAAGATCAAGTTGTAGATTGTTATCACAAATTAACTTTTATTTCTAAAAGTGCCCTGCTGCAAGGTAGTTAGGAAACAGAAGGCAATAAAATAATCATATGTATTTCTTCTACTCAGATTCAAATAAGGGACCCCTTTTGGCTTCTGTCCAGTTATTTTTCTCATGCTGTTTTTTGCCCCCAGCATGATTTAATGTTTTGTGTGTGTGTGTTGGTTAGTGGTTGCTGTAAAGTACTTACTGGTGATGATTGCACAACCTTCCATCGGGTAAGACTGCTTTGTAATATACTCTGGCAAGTAGCAAGGACACGGAGCAGGAGAAATGTTTATTATTAGGTTTACATCATCTTAGTTACCTTCAAAACATCCACACGGGGCTGGGTTGATTCATTGCATTTTACAGGGATGTACATTGGGATGTAGAGAGCTTTCGTAACCTCTCCTGAGTTCTGGAGCTAGTGCTTGAGAGGTGGTGGTGGGGGAACCAAGATCACTCTTGCTTTAAGTCCATATGTTGTGGTCTCTTTATGGATCTAATATTTTATTCCTTTGATTTGTTCTTTATGTACTAATTCCACACTAATCAGTCACTTGTCATGCAGTGTTTTGGTATCTAATATTGTTGTTAAAGAATTTTTCTGGGAATTGCTATTTAACTCTCTGAATTCTCATTCTATGTGGTGGTATTTAATTAAAATACCTTAAACTATGTTGGGGGCCAGGCACCCGATTGAATGTGCATGTTGCCATTCTCAAGGACTTCAAAATACCCTGCTCCCCACCTACAGAGGGGAAGTAGGTTTGCAGGCATCTCTCTTTCTCCCCCACCTCCAGTCTCTTCATCCTCTATCAGTTTTTCCTGTCCTGTTAAATAAACAGAAAGAAAAAGAAAAAGGCCGCTGGGAGCAGTGGATTCACGATGCAGGCAGCTGACCTCCAGAAAAAAAAAAAACCAAAAAACCTGGTGGGTGGCAAAATAAATAAATGAACAAACAAACAACTGATGGTTTTGTTGCCTTGCATCCAAACACTAGACACATCTTCCCATTTGTTCATCTTCCTTAGCATTTCATAATTCTCTTTTTTTATATTGCTTTTTTTTTTTAAAAGGAAACATTGACAAAACCATAGGATAAGAGAGGTACAACTCCACACAATTCCCACCATCAGAACTCATCTCATCCCCTCCCCTGATAGCTTTCCTATTCTTTAACCCTCTGGAAAGAAGTATGGACCCAGGGTCATTGTGGGATGCAGAAGGTGGAAGGTCTGGCTTCTGTAATTGCTTCCCCGCTGAACATGGGCGTTGACAGGTTGATCCATACTTCCAGCCTGCCTCTTTCCCTAGTGTGGTGGGGCTTTGGGGAATCGAAGTTTCGGGACACATTGGTGGGGTTGTCTGTCCAGGAAAGTCTGGTTAGCATCATGCTGGCATCTGGAACCTGGTGGCTGAAAAAAGAGTTAACATATAAAGCCAAACAAGTTGTTGACCAATCATGGACGTAAAGGCTGGGATTGTTCAGATGAAGAGTTTGGGGGGGGGGGGGTGTCTCCATTTTGTAGATGGTTAATGGTTAGCAGGCCTATTTTAGTTATATTCCAATTGTGGCTATACAGTTTTTTATTTCTTTTTCTTTTTTCCCCCATGAGCCTGAAATCTGATATGCAGGTGGATCCAAGTTATTGTCTGGGGAGATGATGTCATGGCTGGAAAAAGGACCAGAAAGCTGGATCAGGGAAGAGAGTAGCTCCCTAATATGGGAAAGGTGTATAAATATTGTTGACTGTAAACCCCATTGATTTGATGTGATCTGGGGCCCATATTCAGCTTAAGAGCCTATGTGACCTCTGCGTCCCTGTAGATCTGAGCTTACATTCTGTGGTCATGAGTAGAAACATTCCAAGCTGCCCGATTTTAGGACCCATCTTCCTTAGGTGTAGCATAGAGTGTGTTGTCCATCGTCCCTTCAGAGAATGGAACATTCTCAACCGTTGTTGATTCAGGTTAAGGGCAAGGTCCTATGGGGGCCCACAAAGGGGTCTATTGTGTTGTTCCTGACAGAGATGACTTGGTAATATTGGGGAGGGATTTATTCGAGGTCTAGGCAGCATTTCATAATTTTCTTCAGACACATCATCATGCTTTTCAACTTCTTTCTAGTCATGTTATCTTTCTTGTTGCTGTCATTAAGTGATTGGGGCCTTGTCTTATTTTTAATCTCCTAACTTGTTCTATAATTTGTATCTGTGTATGCAGTTTATTTTAGCATATTATTTTATATGCAAACTTAATGGGTGAAATTATTTGATTTTTGGATTCTTATTAGATATGTGATTTGTAAATAATGATCATTTAGTTCCTTGCTGAGCCCCAGCAACACTTTCAGCTGTGTTAGTTATTAACTTTGGCAAAGTGTTAAAGGCACCTTTGAATACTATTTCTGATGTTAAGGTGATGTTTGCTGGCTCCTGTTTTCTTCTTTCAGTTTCAGTTAGAGAGAGACAGAAATAAAAGGAGAAACACCATAGCAGTGCTCTAGTGCCCTTTGCTGCCATACATGGTACTCCCATGTGATTCTGGAAACTCAAACATGGGTCCTAGCACACGACAACTATTCAAGTTGTCACTTTTCATTAATGATGTGAATTCTATTTCTAAATTTCTTAATATTAAATCTCCATAGAGATCTTGTGCTTACACAGCTGGCTAGAAAATAACAGTAACTTGACTATATTACAGTATTTTTTGACATTTGAATGTATTCACATATTGTTGTTTATTAATATTTAACATTAGACTGTATAATCAAATATTTGAGTCGCCTGAGAGGTAGTACTGAGGTGGAGCTCTGGCCTTGCAATATGAGGTTCTGAGTTCGAATCTACCATCCCCCATATGTCAAGGTGCTGCTCTGACCCCTCTCTCAGTAAATAATAAAATCTTTTTTAAAAAAGACCCAAGAACCACACATATGGACATTGAATCTTCTAATCTTTGGCAAAGGTGCTCAAATTATTAAGTGGGGGAAAGGAGAGTCTCTTCAACAAATGGTGTTGGGAAAATTGGGTTGAAACATGCAGAAGAATGAAACTGAACCATTACATTTCACCAGACACAAAAGTACATTACAAGTGGACCAAAGACTTGGGTGTTAGACCAGAAACTATTAAATACTTCATACTTGAGAAAATATTGGCAGCACTCTTCTCCATCTAAACTTTATAGGCATCGTCAATGATACAAGTCCACTACTACAAATCCTATTGCAAGGGAAGACTAAAGCTAAAATAAACCAATAGGACTACATCAAATTAAAAAGCTTCTGCATAGCAAAAGAAGCCATCAATCACCCAAAGAAACCCCTTTCAGAATGGGAGAAGATCTTTACATGCCATATATCAGACAAGAAGCTAATGAACAAAATATATAAAGAGCTCGCCAAACTCAGCAACAGCAAACAAACAAAATAAACAACCCCATCCAAAAATGGGAAGAGGATATGAACAAAATATTCACCAAAGAAGATACCCAAAAGGCCATTAGACATATGGAAAAAAAAAAAAAAAAAGCTTCGTTGTCAGGGAAATGCAAATAAAGACGATGAGATACCACTTCTCCCTTGTGAGGATGTCATACATCAGAAACAATTGCAACAACAAACTCTGGAGTGGTTGTGGGGACAAAGGAACCCTCCTGTACTGCTGGTGGGAATGTCAGTGGGTCCAACCCCTGTGGCGAGCAGTCTGGAGAACTCTCAGAAAGCTAGAAATGGACCTACCCTATGACCCTGCAAATCCCCTGGGGATATATCCTAAGCAGCCAAACACACCCTTCCAAAAAGATCTGTGTATACCTGTGTTCATAGCAGCACAATTTGTAATAGCCAAAACCTGGAAGCAACCCAGGTGTCCAACAACAGATGAGTGGCTGAGCACGTCGTGGTCTATATACTCAATGGAATACTACTTAGCTATTAAAATTGGTGAATTCACCTTCTTCACCTCATGTTGCATGGAGCTTGAAGGAATCCTGTGAAGTGAGAAAGAAAGAGAAGCATGAATATGAGATGATTCTATTCATAGAAGTTAAAAAATAACAGAAAGGAAAACACAGTGCAAAAAGTGAACTGGATTTGGTATATTGCACCAAAGTAAAGGGGGCAAAGTGTTCAGGGCCTGGAACATGATGGTGGAGGAGGACCTAGGTGGAGGGTTAGTGTTATGCAGAAAGCTGAGATGTTACACATGGACCAACTACTGTATTTTATTGTTGAATGTAAACCATTAATCTCCCTCAATAAAGAAAAAGAAACAAAAAGGGTGGGGATGGTAGTGCAGTGGGTTAAGTGCAGGTGGCACAAAGTGCAAGGATGGCGCAGGGATCCCGGTTCGAGCCCCCAGCTCCCCACCTGCAGGGGAGTCGCTTCATAAGCAGTGAAGCAGGTCTGCAGGTGTCTGTCTTTCCCTCCCCCTCTCTGTCTTCCCTATCTCTCTCAATTTCTCTCTGTCCTATCCAATAATAACAGCAACAAAAAGGGGGAAAAATAGCCTCCAGGAGCAGTGGAATTGTAGTGCAGGCACTGAGCCCCAGCAATAACCCTGGAGGCAAAAAAAAGGACCCAAGAACTTTAAATATCATATGTATCAATACAGCTATTCCTGGGGGAGGGGAATTCATTATGCTAGATTGTTTTTTTATCCTTTCCTATCCATTATGCTAGGTTTTTTTTTATCCTTTCCTTCTTTAAAAAAAATTTTTAATATTTTCCCTCTTGTTGCCCTTGTTTTTTATTGTTGTTGTTGTTGTTATTGATGTCGTCATTGTTGGACAGGACAGAAAGAAATGGAGAGAGATGGGGAAGACGGGAAGGGGGGGAGAAAGACAGACACTTGCAGACCTGCTTCACCACCTGTGAAGCGATTCCCCTGCAGGTGGGGAGCTGGGGGCTCGAACCGGGATCCTTATGCTGGTCCTTGAGTTTTCGCCATGTGCACTTAACTCACTGCGCTACCACCCAACTCCCTCTTTCCATCTTAATTATGTATTGGAAAAATTTAAATCACATTGGAGTTACCTGGTCATTAGAAATTTGACAGAATTGACTTGTGACTGTATCATACCTGGTAATCTTTTTTTTTTTTCTTTTCTCCCTTGCCTTGCCTGCCAGGGTTATCCTGGGGATTAGTGCCTACCTGACCTTGTTGTCTAAATGCCCTTATTTTTATTTTCCTTTTTTGATAGAGGGTGAGAAACTTGGGGGAGGGGCACCTGCCGCACTTACTCTGCTGCTTGTAAAGCCTCCCTGTAGGTGGGCATTGGAGGCTTGAACCCAGGACTTTGCTCATGGTGATATGTGTACCTTACTAGGCACACTGCCACGTAGCCCTTTATTTATTTATTTATTTATTTATTTATTTATTTATTTATTTATTTATTGGAAGTGGACCCTTTTTCGAAGATCCAGTGGTGCAGTACTTAGATGGAAATTGACCTTTTAAAGTGGTCCTCTTTTTCTATGCTCACATTTTGATGATTTATATTTTTCTTTTCTTTCTTTAATTTTTTTTTAAATTTGCTTTTCCCCCCTTTTGTTGCCCTTGTTTTTTATTGTTGTTGTAGTTGTTATTGTTATTGATGTTGTCACTGTTGGATAGGATGGAGAGAAGTGGAGAGAGATGAGGAAGACGGGGAGAGAAGACACCTGCAGACCTGCTTCACTGCCTGTGAAGTGACTCCTCTGCAGGTGGGGAGCTGGGGCTTGAACCCGGAACCTTATGCCGGTCCTTGTGCTTTACACCACATGCGCTTAACCTGCTCCACTACTGCCCAACCCCCGATATATATTTTTCTGTAAAACCGTGGTATTTATCTTATATTTTTGCACGGAAATTAACAAAGTGGGGGAGTCGGGTGGTAGCACAGCAGGTTAAGCGCATGTGGCGCAAAGCTCAAGGACCAGCATAAGGATCCCGGTTCGAGCCCCTGGATCCCCACCTGCAGGGGAGTCGCTTCACAAGCAGTGAAGCAGGTCTGCATGTCTCTTATCTTTCTCGCTCCCTCTCTGTCTTCCCCTCCTCTATCCATTTCTCTCTGCCCTATGCAACAACAATGACATCAATAAAACAAGGGCAACAAAAGGAATAAATAAATATTTTTTAAGAAGAAATTAACAGTGGTTGCTTATGACTTCTCATTTCCTTTTTTTACACATGGTTGTTTCTTGATTTTTTTGGTTTTTTAAATTTTTTAATATTTATTCCCTTTTGTTGTCCTTGTTGTTTTATTGTTGTAGTTCTTGTTGTTGTTGTTGGATAGGACAGAGAGAAATCAAGAGGGGTGGGGAAGACAGAGAAGGGAGGAGAAAGACAGACACCTGCAGACCTGCTTCACCACCTGTGAAGCGACTCCCCTGTAGGTGGGGAGCCGGGGGCTCGAACCGGGATCCTTATGCCACTCCTTGCGCTTCGTGCCATGTGCACTTAACGTGCTGCGCTACTGCCCCACTCCCTCTTGGTTTGTTTTTGTTCATTGTGGATTACATCAGTTAACCATCTGTTTCCTTTTGCTTTTTCCTAGGAAGGTGGTCTTATTGATATTGTAGCTACACAGCTATTGGTTTTTGGTTTTGTCTAGCACTACTTTAGCTTTTTTAATTATTGTTTTAGTTTTCTTTGCAAGTTTTAGATGATGTGTTAGAATCAGTAGTGTTTTTAGATAGTATTTTGTTTCAGTGATTTATCAAGAGTTTTCTAGTTTTCTTATTAATATCTGTTTTAATTTCACTGTGACAGCAAATGTATATGCTCTTTTGTCAACTGTTGAGGTCGCTTTGTGATTGGTTCTTCTCCTCCTCCTCCTCTTTCTCCTCCACCTCTTCCTCCTCCTCCTCCTCCTCCTCCTCCTCCTTCTTCTTCTTTTAATTGCTACCAGGGTCTGGTGCCTGCATGATGAATCCACCACTCCTGGCAGCCATTTATTTACTTAGGCAGAGAGAAATTGAGAGGAAAGGGAGAGAGACAGAGACACCTGCAGTACTTGCTTCACCACTGAGGAAGCTTTCCCTGAAGGTAGGGAATGGTGGCGTGAACCCTGGTCCTTGTGCATAGAAACATGTATTCAACCAGGTGTGCCACCTTCAACCTTCCCCCCACCCCCCATCAGTATTTCTTGGAATTGTTTGCATGTATATTTCAGGTTTCATAATAAATTCAACCAGATCTCCTTTATTAACTAGGTTTCATGGTCTCTTTTAATTAGTGTTTCTTGGAACTATTGAATGTATATTCTGGGTTTCATAATAAATTCAGCTGTACCTACCTTATTGGGTCTTCATTATCGATACTCAGTTTTGTCCACTAGATGTTTTTGTGGGCTGAAAAGTGAACTGAAGTCTCATAGTTCTTGATTACTTTTTCAGTCTGTAACTACCAATGTGCTCTACTGGCTATGCCAGCCTCCAGCCCCCATCTATAATTTGAAAAAACTGGTTTTTGCAGAGTCCAACTTCTGTGTGATGCAGCTATCATCTGTCTTGTTCTGTCTGTTTTGTTATGTTCCATTCTGTCCCTGTCTTCCTGTGTCACTAAGTATTTCTCCCGGAGACAGAGTATTTTTGTCTTGCAATCTTTTTAAATGTTGAGATTAACTAGTTTGTATTTGTTGAAAAGACACATTTGTTTGATTTTGTTTCTTTCATTATATTTAAGATACTTTCTGTTTTTATTGTCTCTCTGTGTTTTACTACATAGTGTGTTTTGTATGAGTCTCTTCAGTAATTTGGAAGGTTTGTATTGATTTTTTAGGGCTCACCTTTAAGTTAGAGCTGAGTCCAAAGATCATTGCTGCTGGCTCCTCCTTATTGTGAACAGTGAGAAAATATTTCCCAGTGAAATATTCTAAGCTTCAGTTGTGTTATGTTAGTAATGACTTCTGTGTAGCAAGAAGTCCTGTAGCACCTGGTGGTCAACCTTTTGGCTGCTAGCCACTGATGTAACAGAATTCCTACTTAAGGACTAACTCCCCTTTCCTTCAGTCTGCATGCTCTGTAACTCTCGCACTTCTCTGCATGCTCTGTAACTCTCGCACTTCTCTTCTCGTTTGTCAGAGCTAACACCATGCTAGCTGTAATCTCTGCATCTTCTTAGTTCTTCCGTTATCTGCAGTGACAGAGAAAGCTGATGCTTTCCAAAGTCACTCTTTCTCTAACACGAGCTCACCACCCGTCCTTGGCTGGTGTTGCTTGTCGTTTTCTTTGTTGAAATTTATTCTCTGAGCCTAGATGCTCTTCATTGGTGAGTCTGCATTTCAAAATGATTTGTTTTAATGCTTTGTTATCTGAGTGACAGATTAACTGGATTTAAATTCCTTGTGTCCAACTCAGTTTCCTTAAGACTATTGGGCATTTGCCCTCATAGACAGAATGTTTTTTGGGTGAGTTGAAGGCCACCTACTGGTCTCACCTATTGTTTTTTGTGTCTGGATGTGTTCCTTGATGTCCAGTAGTTTGTTGGGTTTGATTGTACAGGAGTGAAGCCTGGCATAGATCCAGCTGTATCTATAACATTTTATTTCTTTAACAAGCAAACAAAAAAAAAATAATAAATGTGTCAGAAAGTTAGCATGAGTTTTGTCGTTGAATGCTAGGGAATCTCTGGTCCAGGGCACATTTGGCAGATTACTCATTTTTTATTTTTTATTTTAGCAAGTGCCATGGACCTAAGTTCTTGTTTGCTTTAATGATCCAGTCCAAAGTACATTTCACAAGGAAAGTCACATTTTGACAGCCACTTATGGAACCCCTGTATTTTCTTGGGGGTCATCTCTAAGTTTTAATTAAAAGTATTTTACATTCTGAAGAGCCATAGTTGGTGATAATAAAACTCTAAATTTATAATGTGCAGAGTAGAGCTGGTATAATTGCTCCAGAGGCTAGAATTAAATAGAATGTTTTGGTTAAAATCTTTAAAGTGACTTTATTTGTTGATTAAGACTGTTTTGATAAAATATTCCTCTCAGTATATATAATTAAAGCTTTGAAACATTATGTTGGTTGAAAGTTCTAAATATTCAGGACTTTTCTCCTTCTCTCCTTCCCTCTCATTAGTATAAATCATAATAAAAGAGAAGTCAAGAGGACCAGTCAGTGGCACACCTGGTTAAGTGCACACATCACAATGCACAAGGACCCAGGTTCAAGCCCTTGGTCCCACCTACAGGGGGAAAGGTTTCATGAGTGGTGAAGCAGGCCTGCAGGTGTCTCTTTGCCTCTCTCCCTCCCTATCTTCCCCATCCCTCTCAATTTCTCGCTAATAAATAATATATATATATATATATATATATGAGAAATCAGTTCTGGTTTTTTATTTTTAATTTTTAGGCTGAAAAATTTTATGATTTGCTTTTCCTGTGTTCAGGTATATGTCTCGAGTCCATGGTATGCACCCCAAAGAGACCACACGTCAGCTGAGCTTAGCTGTGAAAGATGGTCTTATTGTGGAAACCCTCACAGTAGGCTGCAAAGGTTCAAAAGCTGGTATTGAGCAAGAAGGATATTGGTTGCCAGGAGATGAGATTGTAAGTATATTTTCATTTGAATCATTTGGAGATGCTGACTTTAACTTTTTGAAAAAATTTAAATACAGCTTGTAAGGATTTATTTTTAGAAACTTAGTAATATGTCACATTAACATTTTACTCATATCAAGACCTGCCTGGGTAGGATGAATCCTTTTCTCCCTAATTCTTTAGGAAAAAAACCCACTTTTGCAAGGAGCCTGTTTGTTCTTTTTTTCCCCGTCTACCTTGAACCTTGAAAAGTAAAACATTAGTCTTTTAATGTATCCACAATTAGTTATATTTGAAATGTTTTGATAAATAGTAGTTTACAAAAGAAAGGGTTGCTGTGCAGATAATGTCGATGCAGCCCAGAGGGGTTGGTGAGCTGTCTCCTCGGGGGACATCCCGCTCAGGGGAGGTGCTCCTGGAGCCTGGAGTGCCGGCAGTGCTTAGACAAGCCCCAGTGTCAGGCACCCGGCCAGTGACTAGCTGATTTTGTGACAGAAATCTTAGGGAAGGCTTCAGGTTAAGCTTTTTTAAATCTTCTGTTTCCTTTTAAGTATGTGCTATATACTCTAGACATACAAGAGTGCATTTTTTTCGTATGTAAAGATTTTGTATTTGCTATTTCTCTATTAGCTTCTTTTGATACTTCTAAATGCCCTGACTAGAAGTCTCAGTTTTTGCAAAGGAATGCCATTCAAGATCATTTCAAACACAATAGAATTACTTTTCTAATCACTGAAAAAAAAAAAATGAATTCAGTTATTAGGTATTTTGAGAGTGTTTTCATTATGAATTCTCTAATCATATGTTATAAAAATGACAAAATCTTTAAAAAAAAAATGGCTGCTTGTGGAAACATCTTCTGAGCAACGTGAATCATTTTCATTTGTGCCTCTACAGCAGTTGAATCAGCACAGCCACCTTACCTGTCAGGTGAGGACTGTAGGCTGACACGCACCCACCTGCCAGGTAGTGGCTGTAGGCTGACACACACCCACCTGCCAGGTAGTGGCTGTAGGCTGACACGCACCCACCTGCCAGGTAGCGGCTGTAGGCTGACACGCACTTCCCTCTCTAGGCGAGTGGTGCTTCCCCCAGAGGCAGCTATAGGACAGTGTAAACTTAGCAGAGTTATTCCACCTTGACGCTATCTTGCCAGTTTAATTAATGCCTTCATAGTTTTCCAGAAAGAAAATGCACACATACCACAGACAACATAGAAGGAAAAAAAAATGTCACTGATATCATCTGACTGGCACACTAGAAATGTTCTCGAGAACATAGTAAAAATGGTTGTATTAGAATAATTTTTTCTGTTAACTTTCTTACAAGATTTAGCTGTACATCATTGCCAGTAAAGAAAGGCTGAGTTCTAGGCCATAAAAATAATATCAGGTAATGTGAATCTTTCTGATACTTAAAAGAGGGCAGTTGAAGCAAGGACCGGCATAAGGATCCCAGTTCGAGCCCCCGGCTCCCCACCTGCAGGGGCATCCCTTCACAGGCGGTGAAGCAGGTCTGCAGGTCTGTCTTTCTCTCCCCGTCTCTTGTCTTCCCCTCCTCTCTCCATTTCTCTCTCTCCTATCTAACAACAATGTCCTATCTAACTACAGCAATAATAACTAAAACAACAAGGGCAACAAAAGGGAAAAATAAATACAAATAAATATGAAAAAAATTTTAAAAACATTAAAAAAAGGGCAGGTGGTAATTGACAGCAGAGAATATAACTTCAAAATTACCCAGATAAGACCCAATTTCTAATCTCAAACCCCTTGCAGTGTTACTGATACGGGCTGGAAGACTGCTGATCGTTTCCGAGCTTGAGTAGGGACGCAGTGCTAGTGAGTCATCGGTAGGATTGTGGGCTATGGGCTGTGTGTACGTTTTCCAGAAAAGTGCTTTTTCTTTGTGCTTCTCTCTTTGCTTTCTTTTTCCTAAGTTTATTTCTTTGTTCAGTTTAATGTAGCAGGCAGTTCAGGATGTCCACCACACAGTGGGTTCTTTATTGTTTTTTTAGTGTATACATTCTAATTGCATCACTCCTTAAATTTTGTTTTACGTAAACTAAACAGTCAGTGTACAGGGTTTATTCTGGCTGGTTCTTACTTACGGACAGCTTATGCTAAATATGCAAGTATTCAAAAATATTGAGGCAGGGCTGGCTGGTGACATGGCCAGTGCAGCACACAAGCTACCATGTTGAAAGGCCTGGGCTCAAGCCCTTGGCCCTTACCTGCAGGGCAGCAGCTTCACAAGAGGTAGAGAAGTGCCCTAAGTGTCTCTCCTTCTCTCTCTCTCCCCCATCTCAACCCTCTGTCAGAAAGAAGAATGAAAAAATATTTTCTAAAAATTAAACAGCTTACAAAGGCAGTATGACATATCTAAAAGAGGTCAGATGTTTGAATAAATAGGCATCTTCAGCCCATCTCAAGCTTTTCTTTAGTTGTGTAGCTTTGAGGACATTTCTTAAGCTCTGACCTCTCTCTAGTTGCATAACACGGGCATATTTTTTTTCTCTCACTTGATTGTTTTAAGGCATATGTGATTATCTATATGAAAAATAAAGCTATTTACCCAAAGCGACTTTTTGACCAGTGAATAAATCTGCTTCAAACCAGAAATACTGCCTATAAATAGCATACCAACAGCACACAAATTTCATACACACAAACTTTTTCATCAGGGTCTTTTTTTGTAACCTGTGCCTCATGCCCAGACCTCTCTTTGCAACCTGCATCCTCACAACAGACGTTTTTGAAAAGGTCTTCCTTGAAGACTCTGCTCAGGTGTGTGTAATCTTTAATTTTTTAATATTTATTTATTTATTTATTTATTTATCGCCTCCAGGGTTATTGCTGGGGCTCGGTGCCTGCACTACAAATCCACTGCTCCTGGAGGCTGTTTTTCCCATTTTGTTGCCCTTGTTGTTGTGCTTGTTGTAGTTGTTATTGTTGTCATAGCTGTTGTTGTTGTTGGATAGGACAGAGAGAGATGGAGAGAGGAGGGGAAGACAGAGGGGGAGAAAAAGATAGACACCTGCAGACCTGCTTCACCGCTAAGTGACCTCCTGCAGGTGGGGAGCCAGGGGCTCGAACCAGGGTCCTTACGCCGGCCTTTACGCTTTGCACCACATGCACTTAACCCACTGTACTACCGCCCAACTCCTGGCTGTGGCTGGTGCATCCTGGCTCCCCAGGGGCAGATCCTGTGTTCCCTTCCATCCCTGAAGGGGCTGTAGCAGGCACTCCCCAACACTGTATTGACTGGCAGGCACCCCACAGTGTCTCACACTGCCCAGCTCTGTTTGTGCGACCAGTTGAGACATGCACAGTTTGGAGGTATCAGTCCCTTCTCAAACCACACATCCTGAGTGCTTCTCCAGACCAGCCTGTGGCAGCCCAGGGTCTCCAGCAGAAACCAATCAGCTCAACTTGCACAATGCAGTGATGCTCTGGGCCGCAGAGAGGCCTGCATGCCCGCACTTGGGTCTGGAACCCTCTCTCACAGCTACTCCATCTTGTGCGTAAGATGACTTTCTGGCCTCGTTTCAAGAATAAGAAAGTCAAGTAGGTTTATGTGGCCTTGGGAGGAAGGTGTTAGGATGTTTTCATTACTCGGTTTTCAGCATTTAATTCAGAGTTCCAAATAATCTTTTCCTCTGCAACTTCTGTCCTTTGAAAATGGGTGGTAAGCTTCTTTTCCTTCTGTAACCTCGAAAGATAGTCGGTGTGGCTCACAGGTGGGGAAAAAACTGATTTCTCTTGATAATTGCCACAAGTTAAATCCTCTGAGACACTTTGTATTATCCAAGGATAATACAAGATTTGGATTCTCTTTGTTTTTACTTCCATAATTATGTTGAGAAAGAAGTTGAGTCAGTCCGCTTAATTGAGCAAAGAGTTTGTTGATTACACATTTTTATTCCACCCCTGCTAGCTTTGTTTTAATGCTTATTTTGAAGAACAGTGAAATTGAAAATTTTCCTTTTTATTAAACCCCGAAGTCATGTAATAGGAGCTTAACTCGAATCATATAGTGGAATGTAATTATGTATTCTGACTAAGACCAAGTCTGTATGAATCCAGGATGATACTGAGCTTCTTTCTGTTGGCCTGGAATGGCCTGTTGACATTCGGTGAGCTATCTCAGCCACCATTGTAACCCTACTAAAGCAATACTTGATTTGGAGAGAGTATGATAAAATTATTCAACAGATGAGCATCTTTATGGTGATAGTAAATTGGAATATTTACTTATTAAAAATGCTTATACTGTAGGAAGCTAACAGTCTACATACCAACCAATTGCTTTTTTTCACATTTTTAAAATCTTTATTACTTTTTTTTATTATTATTGGATAAAGACATCCAGAAATAGAGAGGAAGGGGGAGATAGAGAGGGAGAGAGACACAGAGACACCTGCAGCCCTGCTTCACATGTGAAGCTTTCCCCCTGAAGGTGACAACTGGGGGCTTGAACCCGAGTCCTCACACATTGTAACGTGTGCACTCAACCAGGTGCTCTACTGCCCCCCCCCAATTTCTTTAGAAAAAATAGTTTTTCTGACTCTGGGAAACTCTTGTAAAGGTTCTGTGATCATCATAAGCTTACAGATTTGTATGCCATTAATATTTACTCATAGGCCCAAGTAATTCTTTTAGACATGGCCTTGTAGCATTTGAAATTATGTTTGTACACAGCTGGTAGACCACAGCACAAAGTGAAGTCTCTCTCGTTTTTCCCTGTTGACCACATGTGTGCCATTTTGCTGTCTCTTCAGATCATTCAGGGGTTTTGTTTGTTTTTGTTATTGTTGTTTGAGTACTTTTAACGTGAAGCCCCAGGGGTTGAACCCAGGACCTTGAATATGAACTCTGCTACTGAACCACCTCCCCTACTCAATTTTTGGTTGTTTATGTCTATATAAGAGTTGGAGTGGGGGGAGAGAGGTGTAGAGACACCAGATCCCCTGAATTAACTGGAGTCAGCCTGGTTTTGGTGTTCAGATCCCAGCACGCACACGTAAAGAGCCGCAGCATGTATACACAATGGATACTGCTCGTTTGTAAGAAATAAGAAGTCTTCTCCTTTGTCTCATTTTGGATAGAAATTGAAGGAATCATGTCAAGTGAGATGAACTAGAAGAATAAATGCTGGATGGTCTAGCTTATAGGTGGAACTTGGATTTTTTTTTTCTTAAATAGAAATACCACGTTTTTATAGATTGCTTCAGCATCTGTTTGTGCGTGTGTATGACTGCATTCAGCCCAGATCTGAGCACAATAGTTTGTGTCCTTTATCCTACCAACCCGAGAAAGGTGTTTCTTATGTGCATCCACTGAAGGTAGCGAGGCAGTAGGACCTGCTTTGATGTGGTAGTGTGGGTGGCCTTGTGTGTCAGGGTCACTGGCAGACCAGACTCATCAAACATGTTTTGAGATTGAGACAGTTAACACTCTTTACTTGGCGGTTTCCTACTGTGTTTGCAGTCAAAGCACTTACTCTAGAGGATGAGTGGGAAAAAAAAAAAAACGAAAAACATGACATTTTTAGAAACTACTGTGAAACTGCTTCTCTCTTGACCTCCCTCTCATAGGTAGACTCGGTCTCGGGTCTTCTTTTAGAACTCGTGTTCAGTTAGGATTCCCCCTGCAGCCAGGTTTGCTGCCTCTGACGCAGAGGTCACTGCAGATGTGAGCTCAGGCCAAGGCCGCTTACGGCTCAGGATGGTCTCAGCACAGACCTGCACAGAACCTCCTTGCCCAGCCCACAGCTACTTCTTTAAAGGAGACAAGTGGAAAGGTAGATTTTTTTTCTTTTTTCTTTTTTTTTACCTTTTTCCCACTTATGTAAGGTACTAAAGCCTCTTAAGAAGTATGGGGGGAGGGTCAGTCGCACACCAGATTAAGCTTAAGAGCACATAGTGAGAAGCACAAGAACCAGCACAGGGATCCCAGTTCAAGCCCCCGACTCCCCACCTGCAGAGGGATCTCTTCACAAGCATTGACGCAGGTCTGTAGGTGTCTATCCTTCTGTCCCCCTTTGTCTTCCCCTCCCCTCTCAATTTCTTTCTGTCCTATCCAACAACAACAAAAGCAGCAGCAATAACAACAACGGCAACAAAATGGGGGAAAAAAAAAAAGTGGTTTCCAGGAGCAGTGGCTTCGTAGTGCAGTTATAACCCTGAAGGCGGGGGGGGGGGGGGGGGGGGGACAAAAACCAGAAGAAGAAGAAGTATAAGGAAAGGAGGCCAGGCAGTGGCACACCGGATTAAGTGCACACGGTACAAAGCATAAGGACCCAAGCAAAGATCCCAGTTTGAGCCCCAACTCCACACCTACATGGGGGGGGGGGGGGGTGAGTATCTTCACAAGTGGTGAAGCAGGTCTGCAAGTGTCTTTCTGTCCTTCTACCTCTCTGTCTCCCCTTACCTCTCAATTTCTCTCTGGCATATCCAATAAAAAAAAAAATTTAGGGGCTTGGTGGTGGTGCACCTCGTTGAGTGCACATGTTACAGTGCACAAGGACCCAGGTTCAAGACCTCGGTCCCCACCTGCAGGGGGAAAGCTTCACAAGTGGTGAAGCAGGGCTGCAGGTGTCTCTCTGTCTCTTTATCTCCTTATTTCCCTTTATCTCTTTATCTTTATCTCCTTTATCCTTTTTATCTCCCCCTTACCTCTTACTTTCTGGCCGTCTCTACCCAATGAATAAAGATAATAAGAAAAAAAAATTTAATGAAAAATGGCCACCAGGAGCAGTGGATTTGTAGTAATGCTGGCACTGAGCCCCAGTGATAACCCTGGAGGGGGAAAACAAAAAAGAAGAAGTATGCATAGTTTATGGTTTCTTCAAGTGGTTGACATCTACACTGGGGTTCAGTGGCCTCAATTTTAATCTGTAGTTTCTATATCATCTTCTGATTCACAGTGAAAAAAAAAAAAAAAAAAACAACTATAGTTTGCACAGCTCTTGAAACTTAGCTAGGTTCATGTCTTTTAGATAAGGGGTAGGATTTGATTTATGGTCTTAATCAGTCAGAGCATTAATCCAACATGTGGAAGGGAACTGGCTGAACTCAAGCAGCTTGGTTGAATTCTCTCTGGTCCTCTTCAGCAGCAGAGTCAAGTGAGAAACCCTCCTTAAATCTAGGTCGTTTTGTTTTGTTGTTTTCATTTCTAACTAGTTGCCATGAACTAATCAGATATTTTAAATGCCCTGAGTAAAAGCCATGAAGTTGCTTTTCCATGCGAAACATATATTATTTATGCTGAACTCTGTGAAGAACTACAGATTTCTTCTGAGTGCCCAGTACCTGTTTCCAATATAAAAATATACTCACTAAGTATTGATGATTACTAATTCATTAGGAATCTGCTATACTATGATTCTGGTTACATTCACGCTGTAACATAATTAGAGATGATTCTTGTTCAGGTTAGGAATTTCCATTTTATTCAGTAGAGTATTTGAAGTTATAATATTATTATATTCTTATTATATTGATTTTGTGTATTTGTGTATGAGAGTTTTATTTTTTTCTTCATGCCTAAATTCTACTTCACTAAGAAAAGATATTTTTAAATAATAGAACATTTAAAACTTGAGATTTAACTATTCTTAACTTCTCAGTGACTAAGAGAATTTATTAACAATTCAACTGAAACTGGAATTGTTTAGAATTTAGTTTACATTGTATTTCTTTTAAATACCATTATCAAACACATACTTGATAATGTGAGATTTATCTGCCCATTAAGTAGGAATAAGGGATTACCTTAAGGTTAGAATGTATTAGAATATGACGAGGGTAAATTATAAATTGGGATGGATACATCTCTCCCACTGAGCCCTTTAGTGTTCTCGCTAAGCTGAATTAACATTATTTCTGATATGTTTGGCTTACATTGATGTCATAAGAGACAGCTATCATTGAAATCTTGAAGTCCTGGGAACTGGGTGGTAGCGCCACGGGCTAAGAGCACATGGTGCAAAGCACAAGGGCCTGTGTAAGGATCTGGGTTCAAGCCCCCAGCTCCCCACCTGCAGGGGGTCACTTCACAAGCGGTGAAGCAGGTCTGCAGGTGTCTATCTTTCTCTCCCCCCTCTGTCTTCCCCATCTCTTTCCGTTTCTCTGTTCTATCCAACAACAACAACAGCTATGACAACAATAACAACTACAACAAAATGGGAAAAAATGGCCTCCAGGAGCAGTGGATTTGTAGTGCAGGCACAGAGCCCCAGCAATAACCCTGGAGGCAAAAAAGAAAAAAGAAAAAGAAAAGAAAAGAAATCTTGAAGTCCTGAGGAAGAAATGCCTCCATGTGGAGTGGCAAGCGTCATTCTGTAATTTGTTAATTCCTGTTTTGGGTGCCATCACAAACGGTAACATCAGTCAAAGCATAATATTTATAGAGCATAGTAATTCACTGGTGGCTACAAAAACACTTCTAAACTAGACACTGTTGTTTGGTTACTTCATAAATGGAACGTAATAAACAGAAGCTCAGTTTCTATCCCAGGTCACACAGTTTGTGAGACTAGAGCTTCAAGCTAGCCTGGCCCCACAGCCTGTGCTCTCCGTGGTAACCAGGCTGCTGTAGGCAGTGGAGGGTTTTCTTCTGGGCTCTGTAGACAGCTTGTGTAAAATCCACGCTGTAGGGCTCTGTAGACAGCTTGTGTAAAATCCACGCTGTAGGGAGGCATTGACACAGCCATAGTCATCACCCCCAAGTTTTAATCCAGCTTGAATCAGGTGCAGATCTGTAAGACATAAATCCATTGTCTTGTGTCAATTTATAGTAGCATTGAATCTGTTAGCAAAGTGGTCTTTTTTGTATATCATTGTAGTTTCCATTGCACACGCCTTCATTAAATAGAATTTTCTCTGTTGGTTTGTAGTTTTTGTCTTAGTGTGAAAAAACTTCTTTAAACTAGTTTAAATTCTGAGTTTGCATGCAGCCGTCTTTTCATTAATGTTTAGGACATTCATATCTTTTGATATAATTTACAAATGAATATGCTGTGTAGCAAATAAGGAACAGTTTGACTGTGTATAATAATCCCTTTAGCTTTGTATATTGCCTGATTTTGAGCCAAGTTACATACAGTAGAGAGACCAAGATAATTTTGTTTTTATTTTGAAAGGCCTACAGTATGCAGCCTTTCTCCAGGACAGCAGCCCCAAACAAGGTGAACTAATTTTGTGCTATGTTACTTTACTTTAATTCTACCTTATTAAAAAATTACTTTCTATCTTTCTTTAGACTGGCTTAGTTAACTTGCTAGTATTGTTCATTAAAACTTTATTATCTCTACATTGCTTCTAGTCTTAGTTTTGTGATAGTAGGTTTGCTTTTAAAGGAACTTAATTGTGTTGAAGTGCATTTCCCACATGGTGCTGTGGAGTATGTGAGCACAGTCACATCCAGTAAACTCCTTTGGGAATGTGAATCTGGCTTTCTGGTATGTTACTGATTAACTTGGCTTACTAAAAGCAAGCTGTAGTCAACACCTGCCTGTAGTAATCATGCTTATATCATTAGAAGGACATTTTTTGTGTTCAGAACATAATCACCTTTGAATTTGACTTTTGCATGTTTTGTGTATTCTATGCAGCTTTGCTGTGATGAAAAGAATAGTCAAGATCTGTAGCCCCAGCCCAGACTTCATTCTCTTATCAGATGATACAGTCATGCTATTATGGGAACATGTAGCCAATGTTTCTCTGCCTTTACTTCATTTGAATTCTATTTTCTATACATTTTGTGGGAAAGTAGGTCTAGATTTAAATACTCCACTGAAGTATTTAACTTGTCCTCACTTGCATGGGCAGGTGGAGAAAGGTGGGTTGAAAGGTAACAGGTGTACTGGACACCGCTCTTGCTCTCTGTCCTTAGCAAGCCTGGGGTTTGCCGTGTTGAGAACTATGGGAGGGTGAGCTAGTATAGAATGCAGGCGATTAAAGGTAGCAGTCTCATTTGTTAACAGCGAGTCAGGCAGGTATAAGCCACCCAGTCTTCTTAAATGTTCGTGAACAACTAAGAAAAAAAGTCTAAACTTTGTTTTAGATTTGGAAAGAGTTCTGTAATTAAAAATAAAGCAAGATACCTTATCTCCACTGAGACCTGTGTAATCAGTCATCCATGATTTTCACACAAAAACCGCCACACTGAAACTTACATACATGCTTTGTGAAATGTATTCACATACACTTTGTCTCTGTGGTGTACTGTGTCAGTCTTCACAGAGTCATTTTATTTTTTATTTCATTGGATAGAGACAGAGAAAATGAGAGCAAGAGATAAAAGAGAGACACCTGCGGCACTACTTCACCTCTGGTGAAACTTTGCTCCTGCAGTTGGGGACTTGGGACTTAAGTCTGGTTCCTTGTCTGTGGTGACCAACGTGCGCTCAGCTGAGTGTGCCGCCCCCCACCCCACCCCCACCCCCAGGCCTCCATGCAGTGGATTTTTTTCCTGCCTTATACGGATCAGGATTTTATGACTTTTTAAGCAGTCTGAGTGGAATGGTTCTACCAGAGTAAGTTCCAGATTTTTACATTAGCAGCCAGTAACTGAACATGGTTGTGCTGTTTATCACTTTGGTCAATAAAGAGTACCTTCTTGCAGAATGTATTCATGCACTCTTACCAGGACTCGGGATATGAGCTGAGAAAAGTGTAGTTGGGAGTGTCAGTGATTCTCTTCCCAGGGAGCAGGGGTGGGAGGGTGCCAGTACCCAGTGAGCCTCAGTCGCTCACAGGAGCCCATTTACTGGCGGGCATGACTGACACAGAGGCAGCGTAGAGGCAGTGGCTTAGAGAGAGGAGCAATGGCAGAGCCCTCTGGAGTCTGGAACTCCCACCGGAGGTGACCTTGTGAACACGATTCACCCAAATGAGCAAATGCTTTGTTCATCTAGTTACCGTGTCAACAGAAGGGGTGGAGAACTAGCCTATCACTCTTAGAGGCATTTTTGATACAAACTAAGAGTAATATTTATGAAGAATAAATTCCAAATTAAGAGATCTTACCTCACCTTTTTGTTTGTGTTTAAATGGTATTGGCTGTGTACACAGAGTATGACAGAAGCAGTTGAACACTCAGATACTTGCAGTGATGATCTATTACTGCCAGAAACAGTTTCATTCAGAAAATAAGCCTGCAGCTTTTTTGGTTTTGTTCTTTATGGTAATATCCTTTGGAGATTGTAATTAAACCTTTAGTTTCACATTTTCAATTTATTTTTCCAAATTCAACAGACCCTGAAATTGACACCCTATCACAACATGGACATTCTGATTAATGGTTATTTTCAATAAAACATCCAATCCCATGGATGAGAAGATAAGAATAGTGAGCATCACCATTTATTACTATTCTCTCTGTTCCCACGGTGTGTTGAGCACAAAGTAGAACCCAACAGAGGTTTGTTTATTTGAAATGCTAAGCTGTAGATGTTGGCTTGGGCTTTCAGTTTGCTGGAGAAATTATTCTGTAGAGCACATTGTAAAATGAAAGATAATGTTAGAACTGCGATTGGCTTTGGACTCACTTCATTTTGGAGTGGTTTTGCTATCAGATCACCTTAAGATGTTTCTGAATATTAATACTGTGTAGGAAAGGATTGACTATTTAAAGAGCAATTTTCTAGGTATTTTTCCTTCTTGTTTTAACACAGTAAATGTCTAAAATTGTTTATAATGCCTAACTTCTGATGGACTTTAGTTTCAATTTTGTTCTTAGTTATTGCAGATATTGACAAAGTGTCATACGAAATTATTTTGTATTTTTTGTAGGACTGGGAAACAGAAAATCATGACTGGTATTGTTTTGAATGCCATTTGCCTGGAGAGGTGTTGATATGTGACCTGTGTTTTCGTGTGTATCATTCCAAGTGTTTGTCTGATGAGTACAGGCTTAGAGACAGCAGTAGTCACTGGCAGTGCCCAGTTTGCAGGGTGAGTACCTATGAGCTTTCATGTGCTGGTCAGAGGGTGGAATTAACTGATAATAGCTTCACGAAGCTCTCCCAGGTTGCCTTGCCAGGTGAATGAACCAAAAGTACTGGCGGGTGGGAATGACCTGCTGAAATGATGGCTAATGGACACAGAACACTCTTAAAACGATGGTGTCACAAAAGACAGCTCCGAGTCAGGCCAGTGTCTCCCCTTGCTTCACACCTGTTGAAAATGTTGTTACTAAACATTTTTCCATGCCAGGCTCTGCTCAGATCTCTCCTTTCTACTAAACTGCACAATTCATGCTCCTCAGAAAACACAGCTAGTAAAAGGCACATTGTTGGAAACATTCTTTATCTGTGTAACGTTGCCTTCATATCCTGGGGTAGTTTATTTCTTGCTTATATATTTTATTTGGAGGGTGGTTGGGTGGAACAGCTGTATGTAAAGAAATCCAGTTGCTTAAAGTGAAATGCAATAATCTGGTAGCTAAAGGAGGCCCTTCCCACAATTACTCTCCCCTCTAAAGGTGCACATGGCTGTGCTTGGTGATGCCAGACTGTGGGATGTGTGTGTGTGTGTGTGTGTGTGTGTGTGTGTGTGTGTGTGTGTGTATTTGAGTTAAGTCTGATGCCTAAGTGCTACACCCGGCATTGATGGCGACTTGCTAGGAATTATTTGAATGTGATTTCTATAATTTTGTACTTACTGTCATTAAGATCCCTTATTTAGAACTATGCAAATTGCTTGGTTTACTTCTGAGCTCAGTTTCTGAATGCATATTATAATACTGGCGGTAACTCACACAGGTCCTTCAAACGTTTTTGTCTTCATACTTTCCCCCTTTTTATTATCAGTCAAAAGATTTCTCTCCTCCCATCACAGTGAGCAGAATATCATGTCCATTCTGGGCTTCCCCGAGTCATGTGGCATTGTACTTCTTAACATCTGCTTTATCCTCCCAAAAACTTATAGTACACAGCAGGCAGACCATAACATTAGAGTGGCATTAAGAAAGGATTTGTGGTGACTCCCAAGCCAATGCCTGAGGTCTGGGAGTCAGGCGGTAGCGCAGTGGCTTAAGCGCACAGAGGGGCCTAAGAATCCCAGTTCAAGACCTGGCTCCCCACCTGCAGGGGAGTCTCTTCACAGGCGGTGAAGCAGGTCTACAGGTGTCTGTCTTTCTCTCCCCTCTCTGTCTTCCCCATCTCTCTCCATTTCTCTCTGTCCTATCCAACAATGACAACAACAAAAACTATAACAATAAAACAACAAGGGCAACAAAAGGGAAAATATATAAACAAAATCTTTTGAAAAAAAGAACGTATGAGGGCTGACAGAATCGGTGTATTGTTGCTATGGGAGCTGCCTTCACATCATATGTTATGCTCGTGGCCTTGTGAACCTCACAAGTGAACTTGCACCTCCTGTTTTCTGGTAACAGCTTACACTGGAAGAATGAGGTCTTGACAACAAAAGCACTTTGGCAGTGAGAAACATGAAAGGGGGGTTGGGCAGTAGCACAGCGGGTTAAGCGCACGTGGTGCAAAGTGCAAGGACCCGCGTTAAGGATCCCGGTTCAAGCCCCCAGCTTCCCACCTGCAGGATGTGAAGCAGGTCTGCAGGAGTCTATCTTTCTCTCCCCCTTAGACTTCCCCCTCCTCTCTCCATTTCTCTCTGTCCTATCCAACAATGATGACATCATCAACAACAATAATTACAACAATAAAACAAGGGCCACAAAAGGGAAAATGAATAATAATAATAAATTTTTTT
Source organism: Erinaceus europaeus (assembly GCF_950295315.1). Classification (NCBI taxonomy): domain Eukaryota; kingdom Metazoa; phylum Chordata; class Mammalia; order Eulipotyphla; family Erinaceidae; genus Erinaceus; species Erinaceus europaeus. Next base: position 63,773,765 of record NC_080167.1, read on the forward strand.
CAAAAAATCAAAAAAAGAAAGAAACGTGAAAGAGAAAAAGGGGTGGTGAGGGCACTGGTCAAATAATAGATTAGAGAGTGCTGTTTAGTTCTTATTTTAGTAAAGAATTCAAGCAAAAAGCACTGGAAGGTTTGACTTTATTGTGTCTTCCTTTGTTTACATGTTGAACAGAAATTGAACAAATAAAAAAAGAAAGAAAACAATTGAACAAATGCACCTCTTGCATAGAAAAACTGGCCATGACTTTTCCAGTCACTATTAAGTTGCCAGATTGTCTCTTCTATGTTTTCCCTACGCTTTACCGATTAGATTATTTTTTTTTAATTTTTAGATTTCAGAGAGTTGACTCATTTCTCAGATTGTGCTAGCCAAGGTCAAGTTTAGCTTACCGTGTGTGGTTTATCTTTTCTTTGGTTTGCTTTTTGTCTCTGGCAGTGACTGAAACACTGGGCCAATGCTGTGAGTCAGTAAAAAGTTAAGGACACTTGGCCCAGGAAGTGGCACAGTAGATAAAACGGACTCTCAAACATGAAGTCCCAAGTTCTATTCCTGGCATATGCCAGGGTGATGCTCTGGTCATCTCTTCCTCTTCCCCCTTTCACAAACAGCAAAACTTTTTTTTTGGTGGGGGGGTTGCAGTGGGAGGATGTGTGTCAAATTCAAAATTCACACGTTTGCTTGTGAACTAAAGGACTTCCTGGCCCAGGCTCAGAAAGTTCATGCTTGTGTGTGGGTGGTGGTGGTGATAGTGGTATTTTGTCTTGGGCTTTAAAGCTTACAAACAGGTAATTCCTTTATGTTGGACGCATTCTGTTATTCTGCTATTTTGTTATTTCACATGAGAGTGACTGACCAGATTTAAGTATTCTTATAAGAGAACTAAGTGTATAGACTAAAACTGGAAGCTCTGGTTCTAAATCAGATTCGTGATCTGTTTTTCTTAGTGTTTGGAAAGAATGTAGTTTAATTAGCTTTGCTAATGTAGGATCATGAAGCTATGATACCAGAGCCAAATTCAGTGCAGGTGAAAACAGTAGGGCCTGAATGTGAAGGTGGAACATTTCTAGTAGTCTGTGATAAGCAGAAGGCTATGTTATATGTTATCCCTCCTCTCTCCAAGCTCACCCCCCCCCCCCCCCGCAGTACGTGAAGAGGTCAAGGAACCCAGTATCTGGCAGTGTCAGCAGCGACATCCAGCTCTATCTCACTCACCCGACCATTTCCAAAATATTTAACAGGGCAATATAGGAGTGTCTTTATCAGTCTGAAATAATTTTACTGATTGTCATGTTCCATCTCAAAAACTTGACAACCCTGAGGATATTTCTCTCATAGACTGTCACTGATAAGGTGACATGAACATCATCTTAGCCGTTTGTTTAGGAAAAAATTTGACTTAACACGCTTATACCTAAGAACACTCACTAATTTAAAACAGGAAATTAAATTTGTAAAGTTTGCTGTAAGGAATTCAAATAATACAGAGGAGAGAGAAATGTAAAAGCAGGAAATGCTTTATAGAGTAGGAGTGTGCTGTCACACCTCCCCCAGGTGTGACCCACCCTGCTTGGATCTGTAGCTGTGTGACTTCACATGCTTGACTGGATGAAGTCAGTTCGTTCAACTCAGTGCTGCCCTGGACATTTTTCTTTTCCTTCGCTCTTTCACATATATAGTCTATTTTTTTAAATTTCTTTATTGGGGGGACTAGTGGTTTAAAGTCGACAGTAAATACAATAGTTAGTACATGCATAACATTTCTCAGTTTTCCATATAGCACTTCAACCCCCACTAGATCCTCCTCTACCATCATGTTCCAGGACCTGACCCCCCCCACCCCCCCGCCTATTTTATTTTAACGAGAGAAAGCAAGATACAGAGAATGAAACCAGCTCTGGCTTGTCGTGGTAGGGGGGGATTGAACCTGGGACTTTGGATCCTCAGTTATGAAAGTCTTTTTGCATAAACATTATGCTCTCTCCCCCAGCTTCCCCTTGAGCTTGTGTGCTGTTCCCCAACCCCATCCTGTCTGACTGAGGGTCATGGGCCTAGTTGTGTTCATCTCAGGCCACCCTCTGCTCTAAAGTACAGACTGCTTATTACAGTTCATATCTGCATGAAACAGACCATAATTTCAGAGACAGTTCATTAATTTTAGGATTTTTTAACTTAAAAAGTATATAGCTTTAAAACACAATATAGCAAAGTGTGTGTGTGTTTTTAAGAGAATTGATTTACACGGGAATGTCTGATTCTGGCTGGTCATCTTCATAGGATAAATTCACTGTAGTGAATTTCTTTTATGTACATATGGTATATATGTATGTATGTATATATTTGTTTTCCCTTTTGTTGCCCTTGTTTTTTTTATTGTTGTTTTAGTTGTTGTTATTGATGTCATCATTGTTGGGTAGGACAGAGAGAAATGTAGAGAGGAGGGAAAGACAGAAATGGGGGAGAGAAAGAAACACCTGCAGACCTGCTTCACCGCCTGTGAAGTGACTCCCTTGCAGGTAGGGAGCTGGGGTCTCAAACCGGGATCCTTACACAGGTCCTTGTGCTTCGAACCATGTGCACTTAACCCGCTGCGCTACCGCCCAACTCCCTGTAGTGAATCTCTTAAATTTAAAGGAGAAGTGCTTTCAGTTCTGACGAAAATCACCAAACTGTCCATTTTCAGATAGACAACTTTCCAATAACAAAACCCTTTTATCCTGTGGTGTCATGGTGACCAAAGGCAGATCAGCATGTGCCTGTGTGTGGGGTATGTGCAGACACGCTGCACTTGATGGCCTGAGACCAGAGCACTGGCTTCTGGCTATTCCTGTGGTGTGGGTGCAGTTTAAAAATACTTGTCTTTCAGGGAGTTGGGTTGTAGTGCAGCAGGTTAAGCACAGGTGGTACAAAGTGCAAGGACAGGCGTAAGGATCCCGGTTCAAGCCCCTGACTCCCCACCTGCAGGGGAGTCACTTCACAAATAGTGAAGTAGGTCTGCAGATGTCTGTCTTTCTCTCCCCCTCTCTGTCTTCCCCTCCTCTCTCCATTTCTCTCTGTCCTGTCCAGCAACGATGACAATAATAACTACAACAATAAAACAACAAGGGCAACAAAAAGGAATAAATAAATATTTTAAAAATATATAATACTTGTATTCCAAATGCCCATGTGAACAGTGAGGCAGCATCTTCAGGAGAGCCTGACTATCTTCTTGCCATCCAACTAGTATTCGAATGGATTCCGCAGAATCCTGGAGAGCAAGGCTGCATGCCAGCCAGCTCCCCGTGGCCTCCAGTGCAGGCCGCAGCCCCAGGAGCAGTGCGTCCTGCCAAGGACAGCAGTGCTGCGGCTGTTGCCACTCTTGACACCTCGCCTGTGGGTGAGCTTTGGGGGAAAGATGGAGAGAAGACTAAATTGTTGGCAATTTCCAGCTTAGCAGTATTTTTAAGGTGTTTGTTTTTTTTTTAGTGATTTAATAGTGGTTTACAGGATCATAAGATGACTGTACCAGACACCCATCGCCAAAGTTCTGCACCCTGCCCCCCATGCATAACCAACTGAAGAATTTTCAAACAAAAGCTTTGTGCAAGTGGGCCCCCAGTTTCCTGTCTTTTATTCTGTTGATGTTCCTTACAGAATTTTGTTTCCATAACTAAGATTGATATCACTACTTTCACATGCAGATAAAGTCAGTCACCAGGGAGCACAGATAGGCTCTGGGCTGTGTGCCCTCACTGAGCACAGAGAAAGAGCTGTGGGGCAGGCCGGCCACCCAGACCCACTGGTCTGCACTGTGTGCACCTCCAGAGCAGAGTGTTTCCAGTGGAATTTGTCAGAGATTGGCACTGCTGCCATTTATCATAATGTAAAAGTTTTTATTATGATTTTATGTCCTCTAGCAGACTGGCTCACTTTATATTTCACTGATGGCATACTTACTGCAACTTTTCAATGAGAGAATCAGTTTAAATCACAAAAGAAAAGGTCACTTATTAGAGATCTTCATCTATAGGGAACGTGATTCTGGTGTCTACAAACCGGAAAATACCACCACGTACAGACACACACAAGCACACACACATTTCAGATGTCATTTTTCTCTGCCTGATAACACCTTAAAGTTTATGTCACTTGGGGCAGGTGGCAGTGCACCTGGCTGAGTGCACATGTTACAAAATTTATGTCACTATACAGATTATGTGTTGAATCAGCTTAAGCCACTAATAAAGCATGGGAACAAAGGAAAATATGTCAGGAAGCAGAGTCTGTAGGGAGTCACACTAGTAGTTTCAGTGCCTTAGCTCCACATCTAACTCTGAAGTGTTCCCGTCTAGACCCCCAGGCCAGCCAGGCCTGCATCCACCCCGTGCCCCGAACTCGGGGGCCTCTTAACACTGACACTGAGGAGGCCTGTGTGCTGGGACTTGCCCAGGAGCAGGAACTGCTGTACCCTCTCAGCTAACATGACTCCTCTTTAAAACACTTACGGGACCAGCTGAGAACAGCTCGCCCCATAGAACACACACCTTACTGTGTGTGCAAGGACCTGGGTTCAGCCCCCAGACCACATGGGAGGCCATGCGCACAGGGCGGGCCAGTGAAGTGGGCTGTGATATCTTCCCCTCCCATTTGATATTAAACAGAAAAAAGTCCACCAGGATAAAGCTACACAGAGAGAAACAGCATTTCATATAAACTTTTTAACTGGATGGTAAGTTGCAGGTAACTCCCCCGCCCCCTTCTGGATCATAATGTGTACTCTTTGGGGAGACAGAGAAAATGAAGGGCTTTACCTCATCTGCTAGAACTGAAGCAAGACTAGCTCACTGCTGGGAGGCAGCTGGGGACATCTGTCAGCGTTAGCTCACTACTGGGGGAGTTACAGTCCGGTCACTGGCATTGTGAACTTTGTGATTTCAGATGAAGAAATGCATAGTGAAGCTATTTCCTTAAATTGGAGTCAGGCTTCTGAGTCCTCTTTTCTTTCTCTACCCCTCCTCTTTCTTTCCTCCCCTCCTTCCTTCCTTTCTTCTTTGTTCTGTGAGTTAGAAAGATACAGAGAGAAGGACCAGAACCCTGCTTGGCTCTAGTTTATGGTGCTTCCGGGGACTGAACCTAAGACCTTGAAGCCTCAGGCATGAGAGTGTTTTTTCCTAACCATTATGCTGTCTCCCCAGGCACTGAGTCCACTTTTTATTCTTTTAGATATGTAGGCACACAATTCTTTTAAATTCCAAGATGAGAAAGATTCCTCAGTCTTCAGAATGAAATGGGATAAATTGCTAAAAGAAAATAATTGTCAACATGATTTGTGTTGTTTTTTTTTCAATTTTTTTGGTATTTTCCCTTCTGTTGCCCTTGTTTTTTATTGTTGTTGTTATTGATGTCGTTGTTGTTAGATAGGACAGAGAGTTGGGGAGAGGAGGGGAAGACAGAGAGGAGGAGAGAAAGATAGACACCTGCAGACCTGCTTCACCACCTGTGAAGCGACTCCCCTGCAGGTGGGGATCTGGGGGCTCGAACTGGGATCCTTATGCTGGTCTTTGCGCTTTGTCCCACTTGCACTTAACCCGCTGTGCTACTACCCGACTCCCATGATTTGTGTTTCTATTATAAGACTACCTATTCATGCATTCTAGTCCATCTCTATTTAGCCTCCAGAATTATTTGCTGGGGCTTGGTACCTGCACTACAAATCCACTGCTCCTGCAGGCAATTTTTTTGATAGGACAGAAAGAAATTGGGGGGGAATAAGAAGTGGGGGGTCAGGTGTAGTGGATTAAGCGGGCATGGCACTCTGGTGCAAGGATCCCGGTTCAAGCCCTCGGTTCCCCACCTGCAGGGGTCACCTCCCAAGTTGTGAGGTAGATCTGCAGGTGTCTGTCTTTCTCTCTTCCTTTTTTTTTTTTTTTTTTTTTTGCCTCCAGGGTTACTGCTGGGGCTCCGTGCCTGCACTGTGAATCCACCGCTCCTGGAGGTCATCTTTTTCTTGTACTGTGTGCACTTAACCCAGTGCAACCCTGCCTGGCCCCCTTTATTTTCTAATGTGCCAGGAACTCAGCTCAGGGCCTTACATATGCACAGTATGCCTGAGCTGCTCTGTATTTGTGAGAGAGAGAAAAAGAGAGGGAGTGACATGGAAGCCCTGCTCCCCCCACCCCCGCCCCGCAAGGAGCTCCCCCTTTTTTTTTATTTCTTTATTGGGAGATTAATGTTTTACACTCAACAGTAAATACAGTAGTTTGTACATGCATAACATTCCTCAATTTTCCACAAACAGTACAACCCCCATTAGGTCCTCTGTCGTCCTTTTTGGACCTGTACTCTCCCCGCCACCCACCCCGAAGTCTTTTACTTTGGTGCAGTGCCCCAACCCGGAGCTCCCTTGATGCAGTCCAGGAGGCTGTCGTGTGGTCAGGCATCTGCTTTATCCACTGAGCTACCTCCCAGTTCCAAATCTGATTTTTTTAAACTCTTTTCCTCCCTTTTTAAAATATTTATTTATTTATTTTCCCTTTTGTTGCCCTTGTTGTTTAACATTGTTGTGGTTATTGATGTCGTTGTTTTTGGGTAGGACAGAGGGAAGTCAAGAGAGGAAGAGAAGACAGGGGGAGAGAAAGACAGACACCTGCAGACCTGCTTCACCGCCTGTGAAGCGACTCCCCTGCAGGTGGGGAGCCGGGGCTTGAACTGGGATCCTTACGCCAGTCCTTGCACTTTGTACCACATGTGCTTAACCCGCTGCGCCACCGCCTGACTCCCCAAATTTGATTTTTAAATAAAAAAGCAGCTGTGAATTTTTAAAAATAGCCACAGTACTGAAAATTACAAATGAACATAGATCAGATAGTTACACAAATTTTTCAAACAATGCATGTCTGTACTAATAAAAGTAGACCATTAATTTAAAAAAAGATCTCTTTCAGATTTAGGTTTTTTATAAGGTTGTTTAACTGTCCTTATAAGCTTGTTTAGAGGAAAAAGTTACAGAAACATTGATTAAACTATGAAAGCCAAATAATGAACTGTAGAGTATACCCTAAGATCTCGTGGATTGTTATCTGATCTCTATAAAACAATCTGGATGCAAACAAGTAAAAGAAAGTATTTCTGGGGCCAGGTGGTGGTGTACCTGGTTGAGTGCACATGCTACAAGGACCCAGGTTCGAGCCCCTGGTCCCCATCTGCAGGCTGAAACCTTTGCAGGTGGTGAAGTAGTGCTGCAGGTGTCTCTCTGTCTCCCCCTTCCTTTTGATTTCTGGCTGTCTCTATCCGATAAATAAATAAAGATAATTTTTTTTAAAAAAAAAAAAAGAAGGAATTTCTATTATCACCCTCCCAAGATGAAGTGGACAGTGTCCATCTGGTCAGAAAGACTTGACTGCGCATGGAAACTTTTTCCCCACTCTTAGCTATCAGGACAGGCAGCTTCATGGGGGGGCAAAGGGGAGTAGCTGGGCCAGCCCTGCCTTCCTCTCTGCCCCCTCCGCCCACAAGTCAGCTTCAGTTCAGCAGCCCCCCAGGGGTGCCCGAGTCAGGAGGGCTGCTCTGCATAAATGCTGGGGTAGGGGCACAGCTGAATGAGCCCGAAGTGTTTCTCATACTGAGCAACTGGAAATGTGCGGACTGTAGCTTCCTTCAGTCACACAGATTGTGTGAACCACGACAAGATGCGCCAAATCCACTAAAGTGTACCTTCTTGTCTGCCTTTGAGTCTGTTCTTTCCTCAGTGCCGAGTGTTACGGGGAGCACTAGATAAGAAGCCTGTGCTCCACGGCAGTTCTCTGAATGTGCCTCCTCTCTCTGCTGGGGCCCTGTAGCGTGTCACCCTAGAGGCTAAATCCCCCTGTGCATTTGCTCCTGGCTGGGCCAAGTCCCACACACGCACACACCTCTCCTGCCATAGTAATTGTATACCGGCAGTTCTGTGTGAGTTGTGTGAGTGCAGTGGATTTTGTTGATATAACTTGTTTTTACAGTGCCAGTCACTCTTGTGGACTCTAGAGTTAATTTGAGAGTATGTTCATAAGTCCCGGTAGATTAACTGCTACCGTGCTGATTAAATTGTTATCTGAATGAAGCCAAAGCTTGCCAGCCTCAGAGAGCAAAGAGTTGAGTTTGTAACTAAGTACAGTAGCACACAGTGCCCGTCAGCAAATCTGTGAGCTTACAGACAGTGCATTCAGGATTCCAGGACATCTTCCCAATTAGGAGTAGAATGTGTCTGGAGCGCTGTTCCAAGAACCCACCTAAGAGACTCGTAGTCATTCTCTCACTTTGGGGTGGAGCTCCAGAGCCCCAGCTCCACCTGCAGGCTGGGGACGCTGTGCTTTGCCCTGAAGCTGGCTGAGCTGTTCTGGTCTCACAGGATAGTTACTTTTATTGTCAGAATAGGAGCCGGGGTGGGTTATCACTGGAGGATTGTTGGGGTCCTGTATCTGGATGGAGACACATGCCCGATGAGCTCTCAGATACTGGGGTTTCTTATCAACTGCTTGATTTCTCTGTATCCGGTTGCCAGCTAGTTGAGGAGATTGCCGTTAGGCCCTTAACTCCTGTAACAGTGCAACAGTGTAACTCCCGTGGGGAGAAGTCCCTGTTACGGCCCTGCTCTGGTTGAAAACCTTTGTAGAGGAGAGCTTGGAGTGTCTGGAAGGCTAAAGCCACACAGGTGATTTATATGCGGATAAGGGCCGACCAGCACGGTCTGCTACTAGCACGGTCTGCAGCCTCAGCAGCCAGTCCCAGGGAGGAGGCCAAGGTGTGCAGCTCAGGTCAGTGGGTTGGTTCACACACAGGACAAAACAGAACAATCTGGCTGCCAGTAGTGGCCAGATGTTGATGCAGACTTGAGTTTGAGTAACGGTCGCATCTCGGAAACATTCAGCCACATGGAGTGTGCTGTCCGGTAGGCAGAGGAGCTGACTGGTCCAAGTAGTCTTCGCTGAGCCTTGCTCTGTGCTAGATTGGCAGAGCCCTGGCCAGAGCCCTGTGCTGCCAGAGTCCAGCCAGGAGACCAGGTCAGACCCTGGCTTTTGGGCTACACTTGAGCCAAGACTAGGTTTATATTTTTAAACGGTAGAAGAAACAAATCCAAAGACAGCTAAGATTTTGCGGCACGTAGAGGTTATAGGGAATTAACTTTCAGTTCCTGACAATTTCATGAGGACAGGCACATTAGTAGAGCTTATTTGTGTCGGTGGCTATGTTCTAACCGCAGTGGCAGCACCGTGTCTCTGACACAGAGACTAACCGTGTGTCCTAGAGCCAAAAGTATTTACTCTCTCTGGTCTAGCTCACTTCAGGAAGACTATTCCGGAGGGTAGAGATCCCTAGAAGTCGTGGCCTCTGCTCAGTTGTGCAGATGTGCAGGCTTGGATTTTGTGAGCTCTGGCAGCACGAGTGTATGATTTACGGAGACCTAGACTTGACTTCCCATTTCTTTCCCTCTGTCGGACAGTTGGTGTACTGAAACAATCAGCCTGCAACTGCGGTTTCTGCTAAAATGCATTTTTGCAACTGGAAAACTGGCTCTTGCGGCAACATCGACAGTTTGACCATTTAATCCTGAATGTTCCTTCAAACTGCGATGCTGGGACACCGTTGCCCATGATCAGCTCTGGGTGAAGCTTGGCAGGGTCAACACCCAGGCTTCGTCGGGCTGTGAGGGAGCAGCACTGCTGGGCTCATGTGCTCGGCGGTGTCCACCCGACTCTGGCCGGCTGCAGGGCCCAGCAGTTATTTAGAGCTGACTTTACTAAAAAAGATATTTGAGAATTTCTGATCATTTTCCCCCTAAAGTAGAGGAGTGAAATCCTTGGGCTGGAGCCCTTAAACACATCCGTAAGACAGCATCAGCAGTGTGGTTCTTGGCTTTGTAAAATGGGTGCAGGCATGCAATGGGGTGTTTCTCTCTGGACACTCCCACTTGCTTCCAGGCCACGTGGCAAGTACCCAGACCAGCCTGGCTTTGCTGGGCTGGGCTGGGCTGGGCTGGGCTGGGACAGTGAGGCCTTTACTGAGAAGGCCTGGTCTCTGCTCCTAGAGACAGAAGTGACTCTTCAGTGCAGTAAGAAATCATGTAAAATAAGCTAAAGACCTTAACAGCATTATTTTTATGAAGCTACCTGCTTGACTCTATCTCAGAACAGAATTTATCTTGAAAGCTGTGGTAGCCTTTCCTTAAGCTACTGTGACTGACTTGACTTGCCTTCTAAGCTCCAGCAGAAACACTTGACTGTGTGTGTGTGTGTCCCCTGAGGCAGCTCACACTACCTCACCTCAAATTCCCAGGAAACTTAGAGCAGAGCCTTGGTTTCTGTGACTGGAGAGTGTCAGAGCCACAGTCCCCACACACCCATTTACAGGTGGGAAAAGGCCTCATAGCAGATGTCCCTGCAAACTGTTGGGGGCCTGCATCAAGTCAGTGTCCTTGTGACCCCACACATGGTGGGGAGATGGCATCTGGACACTGCCCTCTGGTCGGCTGGCTCACCGGCCAGCTCCTGGGGTTCGGGCACCAGTTCTGTCCTCAGAGGCCGCCATCCCAGCCTCGGTGCAGGTGCTCGTGGCACTTCTGACTCTACTGGAGCCCATTTTTGTCTCCAGAAAAGCTGTAGGTGGGCAACTAGGAGAAGTTGGCACTGCAGCTTAGAAGCTTTCAGCAGAACAACTCAGTGCATCTGTGAAGGCCCTTTATGGTCCGCCCTGTGTAACCAGGTCCCCGACTGAAAAGAACCACAGTGTTAACTGAGTGCTTCCTGCTTGTGTTAGCAGGCACACAGGAGACTTGCCAGCTGGTGTTGACTGGCAGGATCCTTATGCGACAGCAGAGAGTAGCAGGAAGCTCACACTAGTAAGCCACACTGCCTCTTGCTGGTTCTGTGGCTCCCAGGACTCCCCACACCAGCACCACAGCGCCTGGGGCAAACCTGACACTCAGGGATTGCATGGGTCTTGAACTACCTACCCTGTGAGGGGGATGCAGCCATGTCCTGCTGAGTCACCCTTTGCCCCCCGGCCCCCACCTTCAGACTGTACTGTTCTTTTTTAAATTTATTTATTTAATTTCTTTATTGGGGAATTAATGTTTTACATTGGACAGTACAGACTGCAGTGTTCTCTGTGCTTCCACCCACTCTAGAACTTAATGTGAATGGACACTGGGGTTTGAAAAGGCTTTTCCCTGATGGTTCTCATAGCCAGCCAGACTGATAGGGGACGTCTGAGTCTGATAGGCCTTCTCACATGTGGCATAAGACTGGTGTGGAGTAGTTGTGAGGTACAGGGACCGCCTCTGTTCATCTGTCCCTGTTGTTCCCTTTTGCATTCTGCTGATAGTTTCCCTCACTCCCCCCCCCCACACACACACACTCTATTACCAGTTTTAGTTGCACACAGGAGACAAAAAAGCGTTCTGGCAACCTGACTCTAAGCAAATTTTTACAAATTTCAGTACAAAATCCCATTTTTGTCCTCTGTTAAGCTATGTGACATTAAAGCCATGAGTCTGATCTCTGCATTTGGAGGCATCTCAAAAAGGAAGTTGCTGTATGTTTACAATAAATAGTTCATTAAAAAATGCTTAAGCCTGTGACGCAGAAGTCGCAGCATTGCCAAAGTCTGTGACACCATGCTTTGTGCAGATTCTCTGTAGAAAGGAATTCAACTGAAAATAGTCCTTTATTTAAATATCAGCAGTTTAGTCCCAGCTTACCCAAACTTAACATAAAATAGAATTTTTCCTTTCTGTCTTGAGATTGTTGTTTGAAAGTAAGCATTGGTTAGAGGGCCTCAGCTGTGGTGGCAGTCTGATTCCAGTGCTGCATCTCTTTTTTTTTTTATTGTTGTAATTATTGTTGTTACTGATGTCGTTGTTGTTGGGTAGGACAGAGAGAAATGGAGAGAGGAGGGGAAGACAGAGAAGGGGAGAGAAAGACAGACACCTGCAGACCTGCTTCACTGCCTGTGAAGCAATGCCCCTGCAGGTGGGGAGCCAGAGGCTCGAACCGGGATCCTTCCGCCGGTTCTTGCGCTTTGCGCTGCATGCGCTTAACCCGCCGCGCTACCGCCTGCATGTGACTCCCTGCTGCATCTCTTTTGTCCTTAGACAAACTTTGAATTACTTTGCTTTATAAAGAAGACTTTAGGTTCCAACTCACTGAAATTTATCATAGGTTGATATTTAGAACAGTGGTAAGTCTGAGGTACTCAAAGTCCGCCCTGCTTACCTGTGGTGTGGGATGGTCTGTAACAGTCTCAGTTACAGTTCATCACATTATGTCCTCAGTCTGTTTCCTGACTGATGTTACCCAGCACAGTCTCAGAGATGCTGTCACACACCTTCCAACATGAAATAGATTGCTGTTCTGTCTGAATTTTTACACATTTATCATTTAATAGTCATTTTGCTATCTGGTGTCAGCAGTTGTAGTAGTACAACCAAAATGATAAAGGCATCTTTTACTCTCCCCTTTTAAGGTAGTATAGTTTCTCAGGAGGAGAGGAAAGAAGTGTCATAGGCTCTCTTAGCCTCTTCCAGTCCTGTATTTGACAGCTCATCAAGCTGTCTATGTGTGCGCATTTGGAAATCTGGGCAGGGGCAGATGTCCATTTTGGCCAGAGCATGTGTCCAGAGCTATTTGCCCTCTGCCCTCATGCAACTTGCAGGGAAAGGAAGCAGCAGCGTTCTCTGGTCTTTGATCACGGGAGGGAACAGCTAATTGTTCTCAAGTGTTGGTGTGCGTAGCAGTTGCTGGGGATCTTGAGTTAAAGATGATTGTTCACAAGCTACATTCAAGTCTTCCTGCCCAGGGTCCATGAAGTGCCGTTGAAGCCCACGTCTGTACCACTGGTGCTTGGCTTGGTCATGTGTCATGACGTTAGGGGATGGGCAGACACAGCAGGACCTCTCCCCAGAAACTCCTACTCGAAGCTCAGGGACAAAGCTCCGTCAGCATCTCTGCTGTTTGGCTGGGGGTGAGAAGAACTGCTCTCCAGCTGGCAGGAATCAAGATGCTGTGTGCGTGGGTCAGAACGTGTAGCTGAGTGACAGAAAAACATCAGCATTTGTGTAGACTCTCTACAGAAAGTCAGAACTGAAAATGGACCTTTATTTAAATGTCAACATTAATCCCAGTTTAGCCAAACTTAACATAAAATGGAGCTTTTCTGGCAATGCCAGAGCCCAGGAGGCAGTAAAGGAAGGCAGCATCTTGAATAGGGAGTGCAAACTTGGCTTCTTTTTACTTGCTTTTTATTTGGGTATTTTAATGTTTATATGTAGTTGATTCACTGAAACCCTAGCTGAGAATTGTGTTACATGAGAAATGGCAATCCTTCTACAGTCTTTATAGCACGTTGTAGACTTTCTAGCATAGAAAGTTCTTCTGAGGGCATATCAGTGAGCAAAGAACCATAATCTAGTGGCCAAGGAAAGTCAAAAGGTCTGTGAAGTGGGGTCCAACTTGTCCATCCTCTGCAGTGGGACCCCTCAGTGAGTACCTGTCCTGGCATCTTGGCCAAGGAAAGGGAACATCTGTCTTGGCTCCTAGCTGTCTAGAAGTGACATAAAAGGTAGAATCCTATCTTTTTTACTCCCGTGGAGTTAGATTTTCTGAGGAAGATAAACTGAAGACCCTAACTAGCTTTTAGACCAGAGTAGGAGGACATGGAGCAGTCACTGATCACCCACTATTAGAGGCCCTTCCCTCCTAACTGCACACCAGTCACCTATGTAACAAGAGCAGTGTCTAGTTGAAATTCACCATCCAGATATGACAAATTTTAAGTCTTGCCTAAAGGACTTTAGTCATCAAATTTTTTTCTGTATAAGTTAATTCTACTTTATGTCATTATTATATCATCATCATTATTTCTTTCTGTATGGAATTTGGTTGAAGTTTTAAGCTATCATGAAGAGAATGTATACTTACTTAAGGTATTAAGTTAATATACTGGTATTTTCCTGGTTTCTTGCCACATTAAAAGTTACTTTGCTATGCAAATTTCAAACATTTCTCTGTATCAGATGTGTTGGAAATAGTGCATCTGTTAATGAAATATTTTCACACTATGACCTTTTATGTATAAAAGTCTTTAATATTAGTATAGACAGACAAATGATCAAATCTCATATCTGGCCTTTTCTCAATTTTTAACAGAGCATCAAGAAGAAAAATACCAACAAACAGGAGATGAGCACTTACCTGCGGTTTATTGTCTCCCGCATGAAGGAGAGGGTGAGTCCTCTGGACGGCTGTCCAGAACCCCCAACACAGCAGGCTGACAAGAAACAACTAGGAAAAGCATGGGGGGAGGGGGCGAACACATGGGGCGATGACACTTGTCACAGTTCTTTTGTTCAGTGAGTGTTGCTACAAAAAGCTTTTAGATTGTTTGGTTTTTAACACAGAAATGTCATTGGCTGCATTCGATTTACATTTTAGAATAGTATTTATCAGAATGGGAACATTTCCCTTTCATTTTTGCCTCCTGTGTGAAATCTGGGGCACAGGGCCTCCATGATGTCACCCTTCCTAACAGAAGAGGCTATAGATGTAGGATGAGAGGAGAAACACCTGTGAAGCTACCTGTGAAGCTTCCCTCACGGGCCCTGAGCTGAGCCTGGCTTCTTGTGCCTGGTGCTGTGTGCACCGTACCTGGTGAGCCATCACCAGCCCCTCACTGACATTGTGAACACTATTGATGAAAATGCTGTTACAAATACTATGGACTCTTAAGGAATGCCATATTGAACTATGTAGTGAGTGTGCGTTGTCGTGTCAAGCTTCCCAGTTATTTAGGAACTGATCTACCTGTCTACCTACACTGAAATCGGGTGTATCTACCACTGTTTCAGGCCATTGATCTTAATAAAAAGGGGAAGGACAGCAAGCACCCAATGTACAGAAGACTGGTCCACTCTGCGGTGGATGTCCCCACTATACAGGAGGTAAAGCTGCCCTATCTACTGCCCTCTGGTGACCAGTGGGAGTCCAGGAACCCTCCTGTCAGGGAGGGGCTGCTGGTCCAGGGTTCATGACCTCCTTCCATACAAGTAGCTGTCTTCTTTTAAAAAGCTAGCAGTCACAGCAGAAGCCTGCTGGGCCCGTAAAAAGCCTGGCTTAAGCAGCCTGTAAACTTTTGGTAGCTGTTTAGAGGCAACATACTATTAACAGGTCAGTTTAATATTTCAGATGTAGAAATTCTGAATGTGGTTTCTTGGTTTTAGCTGTCGCACTCCTGGGGACTTCCTTAAGGGAAAATTAAGTGAGAACTGATCTAGAACCTTGAGAAATAGTGAACTCAAACAAAGCAAAGGTAGCTGGGAAAACTTAGACTTTTAAAAAGCCATTGGTGGTCTGGTTATGGTGTACAAGACTGTAGTTTAACACCATGCCATGCCCTCAACCAAAGGTCTGTGCACTACCGTAGTTCTCACAAAGTTTGAGAGGTAGTTTGATGACTTTTTTTTTTTTTTGGCAAGTTCACATGTGAGCAAAGCCACCTAATAGTTGTCCTTCAGCTCTTTATTCCACTGAGCATAATCACCTCAAGTCCCATTAATTTTGTTCTCAAGGATGTGAGGTGATTTTTTTTTTTAATTCCAAAGTAGTTGAGTATGTTGAGTATCTCTCAATTTCTTCATCCTCCAATAGTCCTTCAGTGAGCACTGGGTTGCTTCCATTTCTTGGCTGCTGTGAATAGTACAGCTGCGAATGTAGAGCTGGGGGGTGGTGCGGCCAGCTAAACTCACGTATTGCCGTACACCGGGACCTGATTCAAGCTCCCCACCTGCAAGAGCGGACACTTCGTGAGTGGGGAAGCAAGTCTGCAGGTGTCTGTCTTTCTCCCTCTCAAATAAAATAGAAGGGGGCGGGGAGGGGAATGCCCACTGGCCCACTGAGCCCCAACAATAACCCTGGTGGCAAAAATAAATTAAAAAACAGAACAGTGTTTTCATACCCTTGACAGAAGCCTAGGAGTGAGACTGCTAGGTCATACAGTATTTCCATTCTTAATTTTCTTTATCTTTCTTTGTTGGGTATAGACAGTCAGAAATTGAGAGAGGTGAGGGAGAGACCTCTGCTTGACCACTCGCAAAGCTTTCCCCCTACAGAGGGGACCTAGGGGCTCAAATCTGGGTCCTTGTGCGTCGTAACTTGTATGTTCAATCAGGTGTACCACCACCTCGCCCCAAAACTTAATTATTCTTAATTTACCAAACCTAAACAGAGTGGTTCATGAATTGTTAGTTTGTAAATTACAAATTGTAGTAGAATCCCATGGGCTTAAGACATGTTTCAACTTAGGTCTGTTAACATTCTGTTAACCTTTTAAAATCTTTGTCTTGTAATTGTAGAGAAACCACAGAAATAACATTAAGTCACATTAAAGACTCCCTCATCTCCTTAGCAACTGAGAAAGTTTGCAAGCTCTATTACTTCAGTGAAATAAAGGTAAAATGAAGGTTGTTCCTTAGAATGGCGAGCTGATCTCAACATTCTAGTCCCCCACCCACCCACCCATACATTTCACAGTCCCTTAGGCAGGGGCTCTGCCTGACCCAGCGAGGACACCAGTGGGCTAGCTGGTCTCCTGACGGTGTCCTGTTAGCAATCTGTGAGTGAGTGTGCAGTTGGTTATAAGCACCCGGCAGGGCAAGTCACCTTCAGCCGAGGAGCGTTGGGAGCCCTCTATGAAAAATGGCACCAGACCTGAATTGGGGGCTTTCCGCAGGAAGGTGGGTTCTTAATTATTGGGTGAGGCTTTAGCATTCCAGACTGCTTCCAGGCAGATTTCCTACCCTCCAGGGTAAGACATCTCCTTGCTACCACATCTGGGTTTTATCACCCTCTCATTGAAAAGCCCCTCCCCGGTCCCCCTGAAAAATTTTCTCCTCTGTAATCCTTCTCTTGGCAGCTACAGAAAAGCCAGTGACAGGAATCTTTATACACGTGTCACTGTCATGGGAGCGACGCTGGCCTTGCTTAGGTGAATGGAAGACTTTGAAGTTCTAATTTTTAGATCAGCATCGAATCCCAACTCAGAATTACGAGCATATCTTCTGTGTAGCATTGACAGACTGTCAGGCTAACAGTTCTACTTTTTGCTCAGCCTTTACTTTCCTGAGTTAGAGAAATCTTCACAGACCAGCTAAGCAGAGTTTTTCACTGCATGCAGGGTTATTGGCAGCGCTCCTCAAGGCTGCAGATGTGCAGACTGCAACGTTTTTCTGTCAACAAGTCAGTGTACCGTAGAGCAGAACGGACAGGAAACCTGGTGACACACCTCAGCGAGCTGCAGATAGGCTAGTGGAGGAATCATCTGGGGAACTCTGCTTGACCCTGCTTCCGACCCACTAGCCTAACGCAGACAGTGACTTTTACGAGCAGCTCTTGCCCGTTTGTTTTTGCTTCTCCAGAAAGTGAATGAAGGGAAATACCGAAGTTATGAAGAGTTCAAGGCCGACGCCCAGCTGCTTCTCCACAACACAGTGATTTTCTACGGAGGTTGGCTATTCCCTGCATGTCTGGTTATGTTGAGGAATGTCTTAAGCAAAGCATTAGACTTAAACCAATTCTATAGTGATTTGAAAGTAGGTGATGAGGTTAGGGTTTAAGCTTAAGAGCATTTGGTAGTTACGGTTTATGGAATTGCACGGCCAGAATCTGAACACTAATTGTTCTTTCTCGTGGTAGTTCCCCATAAAAGCTTGACTGAGAGGCATGCTGTATCTGGGGGCTGTATCAGGGGGCTTAGTGCCGCTGGCCGTAAGTCAAAGCTGCCTGTCAGATGTGTTTTGTGGCAAGAGTTCTACTCAAAACATATACTCTTGCATGAAGTGATGTACGTCCATACTTGTGTCAGGCTGTAAGAAAACATAGGTGCCCGCACTGAAGTTCAGTCTGAGCTTCTGGATTTCTGGTAATTAGCGCTCTGTCTAATTGCAGCAGACAGCGAGCAGGCGGACATGGCAAGGATGCTGTATAAAGACACGTGTCACGAGGTACTGGCTGCAATCCACATCGCTTTAGATCTGTATCTGTGAAGTCTTGCCATTCCTTTTCAATGTAATTTTATTTTCACGTTTGTGACACATGGGGGACAACTTGTAGCAGAGCTGTTAAGGTTAGTTACTAAGTAACATCTCCAGAGAAATCATTTCCTCTTCTGTAAGTACCCTTGAGAGGACTGTGACACCAAGCACTCTGTAAATATCTTCTTGGAATTTGAGTTCCTGCTCTTACATCAAATAAAATGCATATTGAGGGGGTTGGGAGGTAGGTAGTGCAGTGGATTAAGCGCACGGACCGGCATAAGGATCCTGGTTCAGGCCCCTGGATCCCCACCTGCAGAGGGGTTGCTTTGTCTCTCTCTCTCTCTCTCTCTCTCTCTCCTGTCTCTCCTGTCCAACAACAAAGGGGGGCAGGGCTCCAGGAGCAGTGGATTCATGGTGCAGGCACTGAGCCCCAGTGATACGCTGGAGGCAAGGAAAAAAAATGCATATTGAGGAAAGGTCTTTGTTGTTGTGTGTGTGCTGATCTACCTTAATTGAAACACTGGTCTTTAACCCTGCTTGCTATGTCTCCAAAGGTGCCCTGTTGTTATAAAATATTTTATTCCTTACATTTGCCCAATATTTACCACCTGCTGTGTGCAGAGTGTTGGGAAATGTGTTCTGGAAGAGGGAGACAAAAGAAACCTTTCTTTCTAAGTTGTAAAATAATGTTGGGAAGGAAAACAAGCAGGGACGAGAAGAGAGATGAGGCAGAGTTAGGGTGCTCTCACTGGGGGTGGTATTCCAGGAGGAACCTGAGTTCAGTGAAAGGGCCCGGGGCAGACTGACCGGAGGAACCCCTCCAGTATTATTTACTGAGCAATGTGAAAGTCTAACCTTCAGGAGCAGAATTCAAGCCCAGTTGCTCACGAGTGAGAGTGGCTCATTGAATGCACATAAGCACTGTGTGGAGGCTGAAGTGCTTGTCTCCCTCTTGCAGCTGGATGAACTGCAGTTGTGCAAGAACTGCTTCTACTTGTCCAATGCGCGCCCCGACAACTGGTTTTGCTATCCTTGTGTGAGTGAAATCTGCAGTTTGTTTTCTTACTCAAACTGGGTAATCTCAAAGAAAAGAAGAGGTGCCGTTGTTAAAGGTTCTATTTCTTTATAAACATCTTTCTGTGCATCATAGTACGTATAGCGTTGATTTCTTAGAGAACCACAGCATCACTCTGGCACATGTGATGCCAGGGAGCTAACTCAGGACCTCAAGCTTGAGAATTCAGTGACCCAACAGTATACATTTATGAGTATGAAAATAAAAGGGAGGGGGAGTCGGGCTGTAGTACAGCGGGCTAAGCACAGGTGGCACAAAGCACAAGGACCGGCATAAGGATCCCGGTTCGAACCCCGGCTCCCCACCTGCAGGGGAGTCGCTTCACAGGCGGTGAAGCAGGTCTGCAGGTGTCTGTCTTTCTCTCCTCTCTGTCTTCCCCTCCCTCTCTCCATTTCTCTCTGTCCTATCCAACAACGACAACAACAATAATAACTACAACAATAAAACAACAAGGGCAACAAAAGGGAATAAATAAATAAAATAAATATAAAAAAAAAGAAAAGAAAAGGTAGGAAAACAGGCTTGTTCTATATTCCTGGCCTTAAAATGAGCAGTTTGAATAAATACTGGGCCCCCTAACAGGAGACTTTGACTATTCTAAAGGCATTCTGACAAGTGACAAGAGAGCTCTGAAGGGCAGCCCCAGTGGAGCCTGACAGAACCACTGTGCTTCTCAGTCACCTGAGTCCCTGAAGTCTGGACCAGGGCGTAAAGTCCTCCCAGACTAAGCTGCAGGGACTGCCCCCATGCTGGAGAGCCAGGCTGTCACACAAAGCTCCTCTGAGAAATGAGGGTCCACCCAAGGGAGGTAAAAGACACTGTGTTTAGGAGATAGGGAAAAAGAATGAGTTACACTTGACTTATAGTTTAATGTTAATTAAGTTTTACTTTAACACTTGAAAATCATGTCACATTCTCTTTCCAGATACCTAATCATGAGTTGGTTTGGGCTAAAATGAAGGGCTTTGGGTTCTGGCCAGCCAAAGTCATGCAGAAAGAGGACAATCAGGTCGACGTGCGCTTCTTTGGTCATCATCACCAAAGGTAACCTCGTTGCCCTGTGAGATTCTGCTTATGAAGCTGGCCCGTTGGGAGTCGGGCGGTAGCAAAGCGGGTTAAGTGCATGTGGCGCAAAGGGCAAGGACCGGCGTAAGGATCCCGGTTCAGGCCCCGGCTCAGGCCCCGCCTCCCCACCTGCAGGGGAGTCGCTTCACAGACGGTGAAACAGGTCTCTTTCTCTCCCCTCTTCATTTCTCTGTCTTATCCAACAATAACAACTACAACAATAAACAAGGGCAACTAAAGAATAAATTTTTTAAAAATTATTGAACATCAAGGAAGAATCCTCTTAAGGGAGTCGGGCAGTAGCACAGCGGGTTAAAGCGCAGGTGGCGCAAAGCACAAGGACCGGTGTAAGGATCCTGGTTCGAGCTCCCGGCTCCCCCACCTGCAGGGGTCACTTCACAAGCATTGAAGCAGGTGTGCAGGAGTCTGTCTTCCCCTCCTCTCTCCATTTCTCTCTGTCTTATCCAACAATGACAGCAACAACAACAAGGGCAGCAAAAGGGAATAAATAAATATTTTAAAAAAAAAGAAATTGGTCTGTTTGGGTGGATCCGCTTGTCTTAAATGAGTAATGTGGTTAATGAGTAATGTGGTTATCTTTTGGGTCATAGATTAT
Source organism: Erinaceus europaeus (assembly GCF_950295315.1). Lineage (NCBI taxonomy): Eukaryota > Metazoa > Chordata > Mammalia > Eulipotyphla > Erinaceidae > Erinaceus > Erinaceus europaeus. Next base: position 63,794,561 of record NC_080167.1, read on the forward strand.
CCACTCAAGACGTCAGGTTTTTTTTTTTTTTTTTTTTACTTAAGAAGGCATAAAATACCTTCATACAATTTTTAAGCATGTAACCACAGGACACTTTTTATTTTTTGCCTCCAGGGTTATGGCTGGTGCTCAGTGGCTGCAGTACAAATCCACTGCTCCTGGAGGCCATTTTTCCCCATTGTTGTTGTTGTTGTTATTATTGCTGCAGTTGGATAGGACAGAGAAGGGAAGAGAAAGATACGTGCAGATCTACCTCACCGCTTGTGAACCGACCCCCCAGCAGCTGGGGACTCAAAACAGCGATATTTTTGCCAGTCCTTGCACTACCGCCTGCCCCCCCTCCCATGACACTTCTAATGCAAATTAGATTTATAAAGTTTCTGTTGCAAAGCTGAAAAGTGCATACCCAGTTGAGAGTACATGTTCCCATGCTCAAGAACTGAAGTTCAAGTCCCCAACTCCCGGTTCCAGCCCCTGGCTCCCCACCTGCAGGGGAGTCACTTCACAGGCGGTGAAGCAGGTCTGCAGGTGTCTGTCTTTCTCTCCCCCTCTCTGTCTTCCCCTCCTCTCTGCATTTCTCTCTGTCCTATCCAACAATGAACAACATCAACAATGGTAATGATAACCACAACGAGGCTACAACAACAGGGGCAACAAAAGGGGGGAAAAAATGGCCTCCAGGAGCAGTGGATTCATGGTGCAGGCACCGAGCCCAGCAGTGATCCTGGAGGGAAAAAAAAAAAAAAAAAACAAGTTGCCCCATCTAATGCCTACCTGGTAGGAATTGGTTTTCAGGGAGTCGGGCTGTAGTGCAGCGGGCTAAGCGCAGGTGGCGCAAAGCACAAGGACCAGCATAAGGAATTGGTTTTCAGCCAGTCAGAACTGCCACAATAGGTCGCCTCAGTTACAATCTCTTAACGGCGCTGTTGTCTGCAGAGCCTGGATCCCCTCAGAGAACATTCAGGACATTACAGTCAACGTGCACCGGCTGCACGTGAAGCGCAGCATGGGCTGGAAAAAGGCCTGTGACGAGCTGGAGCTGCACCAGCGTTTCCTTCGAGAAGGAAGATTCTGGAAGTCCAAGAATGAGGACCGAGGGGAGGAGGAAGCCGAATCTAGCATCTCCTCCACTAGCAATGAGCAGGTGAGAAACTGCCTCCACCAGGTTTGACATGTGGAAATCGAAGTGCCCTGCCCTCTCCCAGGACAGTCTTAGTTCTTTGCTCACCTGTGGGCCGTGGCGTGTTTCAGAGTATCTGGGATAACATGTTTTCCTTCTTGTAACACCCACAGCTGAAGGTCACTCAAGAGCCAAGAGCAAAGAAAGGAAGACGTAATCAGAGTGTGGAACCCAAAAAAGAGGTAAGTGGCCCCAAGTCAGTTACAGAGCTCCTGACCAGAATCTTCACCCAACACCTCAAATAGGCAGATATTTATTTCAAGACTGGAAAAACAGTCTTGTGCTTAAAACTGTTTGTGCTCAGCCTTGTCTAGAGCATTCAAGTACATATTTAAAATGAGGTATATATATCCTAGTGTGTATTGCACCAAAGTAAAAGACTCTGGGGTGGGATCAGGGGGAGAATCCAGGTCCTGGAACACGATGGCAGAAGATCTAGTGGGGGCTGTATTGTTATGTGGAAAACTGGGAAATGTTATACATGTACAAACTACTGTATTTACCGTCAGCTGTAATTCATTAATCCCCCAAAATAAAGAAAAATAATAATTTGAAAAAAAAATCCTAGTGTGGTTCAAACACCTGTGCAGTAAGAAATGGGTTAGGATTTCAGGTTTAAGATCAGACAAAGCTTCTGTGTAGAACTACTGTTGCTATTAGTTACATGGTTGGATCTCTTAGAACAGAATTTACCATCTTTTTATGAGAGCAGAGAACTGCTCAGCTGAGGCATATCACAGGCTTGAGGCTTTAACACATCAATGTGTCCCTGCCCAGTTACATTTTTAAAAAGTATTTTGGATGAGGGAGAGAAACACTATTCCTGGTAGCTGGGAATTGAACCAGGAGACTTAGTCATGCAAGTCCTGTACTCTACATGTAAGCCCCTTCCTCACTTTTAGGAACCAGAGCCCGAAACTGAAGCAGTGAGTTCTAGCCAGGAAATCCCCACCATGCCTCAGCCCATCGAAAAAGTCTCGGTGTCAACTCAGACCAAGAAGTTAAGTGCCTCTTCACCAAGAATGCTGCATCGAAGCACCCAGACCACCAGTGACGGAGTGTGTCAAAGCATGTGCCACGACAAATACACCAAAATTTTCAATGACTTTAAAGACCGGATGAAGTCTGATCACAAGCGAGAAACTGAGAGGGTTGTCAGAGAAGCTCTAGAAAAGGTAAAAACAGCTGGGCCCAGCTGCAGGCACAGGGAGACCAAGGTCCCGCACCCTGTTAGCTCCTCGCTCTTGAGCCTCAGCCAGCTAGTCGGTGCTTGAAACTAGGATTAAAGTGTCGTTTAGTGTTCTGATTAATGCCATTTTACAGAGGTGAGCTGTGTCGCTGAAGTATAGCTACATCTTAAGGTTTGACTAGAGATGGTCTGTCTGAATCATGAGCTGACACAGTGTTTTGTTTCCAGCTGCGTTCTGAAATGGAAGAAGAAAAAAGACAAGCTGTAAATAAAGCTATAGCCAACATGCAGGGTGAGATGGACAGAAAATGCAAGCAGGTAAAGGAGAAGTGCAAAGAAGAATTTGTAGAAGAGATCAAGAAGCTAGCAACACAGCACAAACAGCTGATCTCTCAGACCAAGAAGAAGCAGTGGGTAAATAGCGGTATTTCTTAATCTGGTTTCTGGACATGTGCAACTTTATCCTATCATCTCTCAACTTCAGAGCCCAGTCAGTATTTTTGTCGTACCACTATATTTCACAATATCTTCTCCATCCTATGCAAGTCATTTTCTTTGGGTAAGGGGACTGGTCCAGACTTAACCAGGTAGTCTCTAGTGTAAGAGTCAGGTAACAAAGGACCTTCAGATTTCCCTGCGTCCAATAAGCAACTGATGACTCAGTAACATCCCACAGGACACCCCCCCCCCAGTCTGACTGGCAGGGAAAACGGTGTGCTTCTCAAAACTTTGCTTTTACTTTGGAGTTGTATATCGTATTGTGTGAGTTTGGCGCATACAGCTTCACACTTTGATGCGTGTCAAAGTGTCACTGCATCCTCCTTCTGTTCCCGAGTCTATATTTTGGTTTTGTTGTTGTTGTTGTTGCTTTGTTTTATATCCCACATGAGTGAAATCATCCCATAACGGCTTCTCAAGTTGTACCCGTGTTGTAAGAGGCTAGGTGTCAGCCAAGTAGTAGTCTACTTAATATACATACAACAATGGCTTTTTCCAGTCATGTGTTGGTGGTTTCTGTGTACACGTATCTAGGGGCAGTGTGACTTGACTTCAACAAATCTGCATTTCCCATGGAGGAAACATCGCCAGCATGTCAGCTTCATTTTTCCACCTAGGCCATTGTCACAGGTGTCTAGTTGGATGTGCTTTTCCTTGATGAGGGGTGACAAGTCTGTGGGTCATCGCTGTCTGTGGAAAGGTTTCTGTTAAGCAACTCCCTGTTCAAACACCATCTACAGTCAGCAGGTCGCCTTTTCATGGTGACTCCTTGCTGTAAAAGGTTTTTGTTTTTCTTCATTTTGATGTAGTCTTACCTTCTCTTCTTAGCAAGCTGAGGTCTTGCACATGTGCTGTGCTAGCACTCCTGGGTTGCCTTTTGGTTTTAGATAGAGGCACCGTGGCGCCCCCCGGTGGTGCAGGGTGTTCCTGCTCCATTCTCGAGAGCATCGGCATCTCTGTAAACATTTGGCAAGTAGGGAAAACAGATGGTTAATGAAATGACTGTCACCAGGTAACACTGTGCAGTGTTACTATGCTGTTGACCTGCCTTTAGGCCATCTTCAGTGATTTTTTTAAAGATTTGTTTGCTCATTAATGGGAGAGAGAACCAGATTATCACTCCAGTACATGTGATACTGGGGCTCGGACTGGGGACCTTACCACTCGTGATCTTTTCATTTCTTTGTGGCTTCACTACTCCAGGCTGACTTTTTACCACTTACCATGTAGAGGAACAAAAGGTACCACAGCACTAAGTTCCTTTAAGGGAACTTTAAAGTTTCCTTCAAGGGAAGGTTCACAAGCAGAGAAGCAGGTGTCTCTCCTCCCCGTCCAATCTGATTTTTTTAAAGGAGCGATGGCTTTGACAGGTAAGCCTGGTGGCAATAAAAAAAGGTCCTTCAGTATGGTAAGGACTGGGTTCAATCCTGGACCATGTGCATGATAAACAAGCACACTTAATTACCGGAGGAGTCACACCTCCGGCACCCCACAGGGCTTGGTCCATACTCCCAAGGGAGAGGAGGACGAATTGTTGTGGAAAACTGAGAAATGTTACACATGTACAAACAACTGCATTTTACTGTCAACTATAAACCATTAACCTCCCCCATAAAGGGAAAAAAATAGTAGAGAACAGGAAAACAAAAAAGAAGCTTACCGTCTAAGAATTTGAGAGAGAAAGAGAGGCACCACTGCCCAGCGCCTCTCACACATTCTTTAACTCATTATTGGCTAGAGACAGAGACAGCTGCAGCCCCAGGACCTCCCCTGGGGGTTGGTCCAGAGCAATTCAGGAAATAAGTCTGCCCACATGTTTTTAAATGTGAACTGCTACGGGGAAACCACAGTGGAGGCAGGTAAGTTCCTGTTGGCCAGTGCTGCCAACGTCGTCTCTTGTGCTTGCTCCCAAGTTTAAACGGTGCTCATGGTTTTGTCTGCAGTGCTATAACTGCGAGGAGGAGGCCATGTACCACTGCTGCTGGAACACGTCCTACTGCTCCATCAAGTGCCAGCAGGAGCACTGGCATGCTGAACACAAGCGCACCTGTCGCCGGAAAAGATGAAGGCTGGCTGCTGCTTCCTGAGAGTTGCCGACAATTCCTCTGCTCAGACACAGCGGTTTTTCTTTCCAAGAAGCCAAATTGTTTAGAAGTCGCTTCCCATTTTGCACCAGCCTTTAAACACTTTTCGTGAAGAAATTTTGCACAGTAGTTTAAATCTTTTTGTTAATGCTCCTCTGGAGTTTTTCAGGGGGTCAATGTAACATCAGTGGAGGGTATTATTTTAAATGAATTTTAATTGAGAATTTGTTGCATTTTCAGCAAATTTTAAAACATTTTTAGGTTTTACAGAGATTTTAACCTTTAAACAACAGATCTTTAAAAACCGATAGGTGAGTACAAGTGGGTTTAACACAGAAACATCAGCGTGGATCTGAATGTAGGAGGAGCTCCTGAATTGTGTTGGAATAAAACTACCTGGATGTGAAATGTGTTTCTTATCCTGGCTGAGCTGGTGTGTTCAGCTGCTGTCACTGTCTCGGCATTATCTGTGGTCATGCCAGTGGGTGTATGAGTGAATTTAGGGAACAGGGTTGACACAGCAGGTGCTAGTCCTGCATATTTTTTCTTAAATATTTCCCAATTGTGTTTTTCATTATTTCTTTTCAATATATAACTTTTATAACAAATTACTAGCTTTGATCTTGTAGTTTAAAATTGCAGGGAACTGGGGTAATCTTTTACTGAGCTGGATCTTAGAGAAAATGAATATTTAAATTTTAAAGTTTGCACATTTCATCTTTGTCCTAACAAGAGTGCTTATAACAAAATAAAACAAAAAGCCAAAAACTACCTTTATGGATATGAGGCAGACGAAGTCTTTAATGCTTCCCTTCCCTCCCAAGTGTCATCTGATGGCCTGTTTTCTGGTGTCACCTCATAGACTACATTAATACAAAAAGGAAAAACAAAAAAGCACTTACGTTTCCCGGGAGCCGCCATGTTCGTAGTGCTGGGCCGCTGCCCACTGATGAATCCCATCACTGTACACAGAATGAAGAAAAATGCATGTTAATATACTTGTATCAAAGATGCCGTGATTTGTAAAAAGTCTGTATTTTGCGGAATGTCTGGATTAAGAAACATTACCCAATAGGAATGGATCGACAGTTGAATAATGATTTTTATACACAGATATATAAAATAGCCAGGACAACTTAAATTACTTTAAAAAAAAATTGTTTTCAAAGACTGATGTTAGACCAAGTCCAATTCCCATTTCTGATTTAGTTTTTTTTTTAAAGGCTAGAAGTCCTTTGTAAATATTTATTTAGACCTTCGATATTTATTAAAGCTGTCACACAACAGAAGTGGGAAAATCAGGAGAAAAACCTTTAAAAAGTTTTCTCCCAGTTTGTCAGGGACACGCTAAAAAGACGGAATGCAGTTCTTCTGTGACATGACTGTCACACACACTGCAGTGCCACGAGTCAAGGGACTGGCCGAGGCCATGGACACGGTGCCAGGCCCAGCCCGGCCCCGTGGCTGAGCGATGAGTTAGTGGGCTGTCAGACTGACGGTGTAACCAGGAATGCTGACCTTCTCTGATTGCTTTTCCAAAGTTTTAAGACTTCGATCCATCCCTATGCGAGCAAGTTATTGTGGAAATATTTTTTGGTGTAAAATCATCCCAGAACATGTACTGTTTAACTGGTAGCTGCATGACAGTGAGATCCGTGTCCCTTTGGCTTTTTTGTCTCCGTTGGCACGGCCGCACATTTCCAAGTTACTACAGCGTGAACTGTGTGTTTAAAAAAAAAAAAATACAAAAAAAGATTGTGGCCTGGTTTTGTAAAAGTTTTAGGTAAAATTATAATGGATTGTTTTAGGAATCATTATTAAAAATTTTCTGCAAATCAAAGCTATATCAAGGTGTCGAGCTTAGCCACTATGCACATTGTAATTATTCATTGTGGCTGTCCAGTTTTATGATGCATTCTGGCATTTTGTAAGCTGCTCTGACTAGCAATATATAGATTCATTTAATGTGTTAACATTGGTTAATAAATGTATTTAAAAAAAAACAAAAACTGCCTTTAGTAAATCATTGACTCAGCCTGGCTCCACCTGTGGTGGTCACGCTCCGTCAGAAGCCCTGGGGGACTGTCACTTTCTATAAAACCAGGGGGTCAGGCACAGCGGGTTAAGTGCACATGGCATGGAGCATAAGGATCCGTTTGAACCCCTGGCACCCCACCTGCAAGGGGGTCACTTCACAGGTAGTGAAGCAGGTCAGTAGGTGTCTGTCTTTCTCTCCCCACCTCCTCTCTCGATTTCTCTCTTTCCTTTCCAATAACAGCAGCAGCAATGACAACAAGGGCAACAAAATGGGAAAAATGGCCTCCAGAGGCAGTGGGTTCGGTAATGCAGGCACCGAGCCCTAGTGATAACCCTGGAGGCAAAAAAAAAAAAGATTAAAAAATAATAAATGAAAAAATCTTTTAAAAAAAAAAACGGGAAGAGTTCACACATACTTTAAGCTGCATTCACACTGTTTCTCAAAGACTCAGAATACTTTCCACCAAGTCTTGGAAAATTCATGTCTCTTTGACTGCTTGTAAAGCCTATTTTCTTAACTGTTATGAATGCTGAATGCCGAATGCACAGATGGAAATTACTCAGTCACCTTAGGCAGGAGCATCAGTTTCAAGTCCCCATCACGGTGGCCCATTCACTAACGCCGGGCTGCAGCCAGCTCTCCTCCCTCCCGAGAGACCACGTTAGCTGCCTGCAGTAGGAGTTCAGTGATTCTCAAACCCTGGGCATAAGGATATCCCAGGGAGCTCGAGACATTCTTGGGACCACTTGGTAAAACTTTTTCTTGAAAAACCCGTGTGCACACAATATGATGTATAAAATGTCAGTACTTTACAAATCACTAACACCTACCTGCCGACTCCCCAGATCAGGAGTCCCTCTCCAAGGACAGCACCGATGTGATGATTAGACCCCTCAGATGTGCTCACACAGGACTCTGGTCATGATGCAGACTCTTGGTGCCACATGTCACTGTTCAAGCCAACTGGTCTCTGAGGCCATGCGGATGAGGAGGCTCACTAGCCTGTGTAAAACAAAAGGTCGACATCAAAACACATGTGGAGACTTCCAACTTTCTACTAATAACTATATGAAAAAGGAACAGATGAAACTAATTTTAATATATGCCTCAGAACTTAATATATCTGGGGATAGGGCGGTATTGCAGCGTGTTGAGCGCACCTGGCGCCAAGCACAAGGACCGGCCTAAGGATCCCAGTTCGAGCCCCTGGCTCCCCACCTGCAGAGGAGTCGCTTCACAGGCGGTGAAGCAGGTCTGCTATTGGGCATTACACCAGACCCTCTGCTCCATCGCTGATACTATTTACATAATCATTGTTTTGCCTGAGGCCCACCCTGCCTGCAGGGTATTGGTTAATCCCATTGGTTAGAACCTTCACAGCAACTGCTATGGAAGCTTTCTACCTTCACACACTCTTTTCTCCACCCCCTCTCCTAGCCATTTCCTTTTCCCACTTGCCACTTCCAGTTTCTGAGACATAAAAAGCATCGTCTCTGACCAATAAAGGCATTGCGTTGAGTTCCCGCTCTGCCACGAGTTCCTGGTCTCTCTCCTGTTGCTGAGTAAGCAGCAGCCAGGCTGGCTCTCTCCAACCCAGAGAGCACGTGCCAGGGAAGAAATACCCACAACGCTAGCCCGGCAGTCTGCAGGTGTCTATCTCTTTCCCTCTCTGTCTTCCCCTCCTCTCTCCATTTCTCTCTGTCCTATCCAACAATGAACGACATCAACAATAACAATAATAACCGCAACGAGGCTACAACAACAAGAGCAACAAAGGGGAAGAAATGGCCTCCAGGAGCGGTGGATTCATGGTGCAGGCACCGAGCCCCAGCAATAACCCTGGAGGCAAAAAAAAAGAGAATATATCCAAAAATTCCAAAATAGTTCACCTGTCAATATGAAGTCCTCAGAACCCAGTATGTTTTGTGTTTTCAGTCCATCTGTATTGGACTGACATCTCAGGTCAGATGAGCTGGAGACCCCCTGACAGAGCACCCTAAAAACTTAGTCTTAACACCCTAACTTAACTTAGTCTTAGCACCCTAAAAACACCAGCTTAGTCTTAGGTGCTCCATCAGCACCTCAGATGTCAGCTATCACTTGACAGGTGTTTACTAGTGGGCTGACTTCACATCTGGGTGGGGTTGGCCCTCTCATATGTGCCAGAGCTAAGCAGTGCCATGTTCTGATAGATTTTTAAAAAGAAGGGGGTGGGGGAGTCGGGTGGTGGTGCGGCAGGTTACGTGCAAGTGGCACAAAGTGCAAGGACCAGCATAAGGACCCCAGTTCAAGGATCCCGGTTCAAGCCCCTGGCTCCCCACCTGCAGGGGAGTCACTTCACAGGCGGTGAAGCAGGTCTGCACGTTGTGTCTCTCCCCCCCGTCTTCTCCTCTCTCCATTTCTCCTATCCAACAACGATGACATCGATAACAACAATAAAACAAAAAGGGAATAAATTTTTAAAAATTAAAAAGAAAAGGGGGGGTGGTAGTGCAGCAGGTTAAGCACATGGCACAAGGACCAGCCTAAGGATACCAGTTTGAGCCCTCAACTCCCCACCTGCAGAGGGGGTCACTTCTCAAGCGTCGAAGCAAGTCTGCAGGTGTCTCTCTCTCTCCCCCTCTTCTGTCTTCCCCCTCCTCTCTCGATTTCTCTCTGTCCTATCTGACAACAACAATAAGGACAAAATGGGGGGGGAAGCCTCTAGGAGCAATGGATTCATAATACAGGCACTGAGCCCCAGCAATAACCCTGGAGGCAAAAAAAGAAATGGGGGTGGGGGTGGGGGGGTTCTTAGCAATGTTTACCAAATGAGCTTTTGGAGGGATGGCTCTTGGTCTCTTTTAGCCTGAGTTCTTGGAAATCAGCACAAGTTGTCAACTGCCGTTTCAGTTAGGCAGCCCTCTCAGGGATCCTAAGGGCCAGTGGTTGGAAAACCTTTATCCAGTCCAGCTCCATGGCAGGCACCCAGAGCCGCTCCGTCAACACCCCCTGGGCCTGGGAGAGAGAGCAGGGGTAGCAGCTGTCAGGGGGTGCGCCACCTTCCAGGCGCAGAGTGTAACAGTATGGAAGGTTAAAGAATCTCTGAAGACGGTTCACAGCAGTCACTTAGCAGGTTTGAACTCCAGCATGTATTAGATACTGAGCAAGGGACGGTGAGCAGAGCAGACACTGCCTGTCCCTGGAAGCACGCATGCTAGCGGGGGTGCCGATCAAGTCCAGTAACCACCGCAGTTGGAGCCTGGAGAGAGAGCAGGGCGTGTGTAGACTACGGCAGGAGAAGCTGCTCAGCCACCCAGCGTCAACTGCTTGTTCTCAGTTTCCACTACAGACGGGGCTTGGCTCTACGTGGTCTGCTGGGTTACCGCTACCGGGGCCAGCCAGTTGAAGCCAATGAGAGGGCTGCTGGATGGATGCCTGGGGCAGAGGACCTACTGAAGAGAAGTGGTCAGCGGGACCCACCCAGCCCCATCTGCCGGGACCAAGGCACCTGCATCTGGAGGACATAGGAGGAACGTGGTATCTGGCCAGAGACACAGGCAGTGGAAGAAAAAGGAACTGTGGGCTTAGGATTTCAAATATGTGCATCATGGTGGATGTGGTACTCTGCCCCTATTAAATCATCAGTAAAATCGTTACTCACACTGGATCCCAAGACATGTGGAACCTGCAAAGCCCACCCTCAGAACATGAGAAAATATTCACAAGTCAGGGGCAGGGCAGGTGTCTCTTCCTCTCCTCTCAAAATAATAATAATAATGAATGAATAAATGAAAAATGGGGGGAGGGGCTGGTTGTGGTGCAGCTGGTAGAGCTCGCATGCTACTCTGCCCAAGGACCCAGGTTCAAGCCCCCAATCCCTACAAGCAGTAAAGCAGTGCTGCAGGTGTCTCTTTTTCTCCCCTCTCCTGCTCAACTTCTGTCTCATCAATAAAAAGAAGAGGGGGCCGGTAGTGCAGCAGGTTAAGCGCACATGGTGCCAAGTCAAGGACCTGCGAAAGGATCCCGGTTCGAGTCCCCAGCTTCCTATCTGCAAGGGAGTTGCTTCACAAGCGATGAAGCAGGTCTGCAGGTCTCTATCTTTCTCTCTTTCCCCCCCAACCCCGTCTTCCCCTCCTCTCTTGATTTTTCTGTCCTATCCAACAACAACTATAACAATAACAACAACAACAAGGGCGACAAAATGGGGAAAATGGCCTCCAGGAGCAGTGGATTCATAGTGCAGGCACCGAGGCCCATCGATAAACCTGGAGGCAAAAAAGAAAAGAAAAAAAGAAAGGCTTCCAGGAGCAGCAATCCCCTGGTGCCAGAAAGAAAAAAGGAAGCAAAGAAAACATTCACAAGCCATCTATTTGATAAGTGATTTTAAAAAATGTTTAAGGGGGTTGGGCGGTAGCACAGTGGGTTAAGCGCACATGGTGCCAAGTCAAGGACCTGCGAAAGGATCCCGGTTCGAGTCCCCAGCTTCCTATCTGCAAGGGAGTTGCTTCACAAGCGATGAAGCAGGTCTGCAGGTCTCTATCTTTCTCTCTTTCCCCCCCAACCCCGTCTTCCCCTCCTCTCTTGATTTTTCTGTCCTATCCAACAACTATAACAATAACAACAACAACAAGGGCGACAAAATGGGGAAAATGGCCTCCAGGAGCAGTGGATTCGTAGTGCAGGCACCGAGGCCCATCGATAAACCTGGAGGCAAAAAAGAAAAGAAAAAAAGAAAGGTTTCCAGGAGCAGCAATCCCCTGGTGCCAGAAAGAAAAAAGGAAGCAAAGAAAACATTCACAAGCCATCTATTTGATAAGTGATTTTAAAAAATGTTTAAGGGGGTTGGGCGGTAGCACAGTGGGTTAAGCGCACATGGTGCCAAGTCAAGGACCTGCGAAAGGATCCCGGTTCGAGTCCCCAGCTTCCTATCTGCAAGGGAGTTGCTTCACAAGCGATGAAGCAGGTCTGCAGGTCTCTATCTTTCTCTCTTTCCCCCCCAACCCCGTCTTCCCCTCCTCTCTTGATTTTTCTGTCCTATCCAACAACTATAACAATAACAACAACAACAAGGGCGACAAAATGGGGAAAATGGCCTCCAGGAGCAGTGGATTCGTAGTGCAGGCACCGAGGCCCATCGATAAACCTGGAGGCAAAAAAGAAAAGAAAAAAAGAAAGGCTTCCAGGAGCAGCAATCCCCTGGTGCCAGAAAGAAAAAAGGAAGCAAAGAAAACATTCACAAGCCATCTATTTGATAAGTGATTTTAAAAAATGTTTAAGGGGGTTGGGCGGTAGCACAGTGGGTTAAGCGCACATGGCACAAAGCACAAGGACCGGCGTGAGGATCCTGGTTCGAGTCCCCGGCTCCCCACCTGCAGGGGCGTCACTTCACAGGCAGTGAAGCAGGTCTGCAGGTGTCTGTCTTTCTCTCCTCCTCTGTCTTCCCCTCCTCTCTCCATTTCTCTCTGTCCTATCTAATAACAAGGACATCAATAACAATGATAATATTAACCCCAACAACGGTAAACCAGCCAGGGTAACAAAATGGGAAAATGGCCTCCAGGAGCAGTGGATTTGTGGTGCAGGCACCAAGCCCCGGCAATAACCCTGGAGGCAAAAAAAAAAAAAAAAAAAAAAAAAAACCCTGTTTAAAATGAACCAGTTTCAAGTCAAAGTCAACAAGAGAGAGCAAGAAAGAGAGAGAGACAGAGAGACAGAGACCCCACACAGGAACTTAGCAGCTCTCATGCCTGCAGGTCCAGAGACCAGGCAGCAGAATTGGGGGGGGGGGGGCAGAGCACTCCTAGATCACACAGCAGGAGACACCCTGCTCGCCATCTCTGCTCACTCTTCAGGGGACAGGCCAGCTCAGGGAGCTGTGGAAGCTCAGGCTCAGGCCAAGCCTCCAGCTGAGGGTCACCCAGGAACTGTGCAGATAAACCGAGCTAAATTTTCTCTGGTAATGAAAAATGGGGGTGGGGATGGGGAGGGAGGAAGGCACCAGTCCCCTTCCTTTGAGGTGCATTTTAAAGGGGATCCTGAGAGATCAGCCTTTACAGCCTGCGCCCAATTCCAGCAGCTGTCTCTGCCAGCCTGGGGTGCAAACAGCACCCCTGAAAACCCACCTTCCCAGCACTGTCACTAGGACCTTTCAGTGGGGCTGCAGGAGGTAGCTGAGACACCACCACCTCACAGGACCCCTCAGCCCCCCCAATACACCTCTTCTTTCTCCCCACAACTCCCCCCACCATGACAGGCCTCCCATGGAGGCAGCTGTGGCCCATTTCCAGTGCCACGTGGTCTGACAGACATGGACACAGTCCACAGAAGGAGAGCCTGGTCTTAGGACATTTACAAAATACCCCTTACTGGTATTCGGCCCTGGAAGTGCCTTAAGGCAGGCGGCAGCGTCCCCACCTGTGACTCCCGTCCCCCAGGAAACCTCAGACATTCTGTTAGAGCAGAACTGCATGAAGCTGGCCTGCCTGGGGGGCCCCTGGGACTCCCCCATCTCTGCAAGACTCTGCAGGTGTCTGGAGGACCCTGATTTTCTGTGGGACCCCATCTCTACAGGACCCGTCTCTGTGGGACTGCCATCATGCTGGAGCCTATCTCTACTGGGGCCGTATCTCTGGTAGTACTGCGTCTCTGCAGGACCCCATATCTGAGGACTCCGAGACTCAGCAGGTCTTTCCCGGCTGCCTACAAACTACAAGGTGAACTACAAGGTCAGCCAGACACACGCTAAGTAGACTCCTCTCCCAGACATACCGCTAGATGCCGAAGCTAACTCCTCCTGCAGTCCCCTGCGTACACTTCACGGCCTCTGCACGCATGGATCCCGCCCCCGGCAGTCACAAGCATTGGGTCAAAGTTGGCTGAAGTGTCAGGACACCTGGCAGCTGACAGTGAGCTGCCCAGACTGTAATCCTAACTGGGGGAGGCCCTCGAGTCTCCAAACCCTCAGCAACCCATGCCCACCCCACCCGCCCGCCCGCCCCTACCCCACTTGGCTTCTGCCCCTGAACCTGGAGCTGCAGCAAACAAGATTCCACAGGGACACGTGTGTTGGGGGTCAGAGCCATGGGGGGTTTAGAGCCTTTTGGGGTCACTTACGTCCTGAGGGGCCAAGCTGCCACAGGGCCACCATACGGAGGAGCTGGGCTTATGTCATGCTGTGCTGCGTGACTGCTTCTCCCACAGGTGACTGACTCCCGAGGTGAGGAGCATGGTTGGTGGAGGGAGTCTGTCTCTGCATCTGTGCCTCCAGCTGGCAGGATCGAAGGAGGCGGCCCGAGTCCCGTCTTAGCCTGTGTCCCCCACACCCATTCACTCACCATCTCAGGGCTCTTCCTGGAATGTCACCTCTCCAGTGATCAGCATGTTTCCTTCTGCCCTACTGCGTCTCTGGCATTTCCTCTGACGTGTCACAAAGTGTGCAGGCGGGTGGGGGTCGTGGCCTCACCCATCTTCAGTGATAGCAGGCAGCCTGGACAGCACCTCCTGCGGGGCCAGAGAGAGCCCGCCCATCCCCAGAGAAGCCAGATGGCAGCACAATGCTGCCCACAGTCCAGCTCAGTCGTAGGGAGGCAGTGGTGCCCAGGCATCTGCCCCAGCTCAGAACAGGCCACATGACCATCCACACAAGCCTGTGAGGCTAAGGAGGGCTGGGGTGTTGGGACATGGGCTCTCCAGGACCAGCAAGACAGAGGGGGCAGAGCCGCCAGTGGCGGAAGGACAAGGCGCTGTAGAGACCGCAGCCACAGATGTGGTGCACACACGTGCACACGAGACACCCTTGCACCTGGCCATGGTGAGGGGCTAGCCAGGGGCCCCTACTGTGAGCCCGCCCCTCCCCCTCCCCCTCCCCCCAGCCACCGGTCCTCCATCCGGGGAATCGGGTCTCCTTTGCAATATTCTGCTCTGGCCCCAGAGCCCCTTTATGTTCCCAAGACGGGTACCCAACTGGCCAGGAAACGGTCTTGAACACAGCTGGGGGAGGGGATGGCCAAGCCAACAAGAAGGTTCCCGGCAGCGCTCAGCTCAGCCACAGGGAAGGCTGTCCCTCCGTGCCTGGCAGCTGAGGAGCCGTTCACCTGTCACTGCTTTCCAGAAGACAGAGCCAGAAGTCCTGTCCCAGACGCCAGAGGTGGATGGAAACCAAGGACTGACACACAGAACGCACACCTGCTGTTTGTCCCAAAAAGTGATCAGTGATTTGTATACTTGCAGCAGCAGATGAACAAATACAATCAGATATATTTAAAATAATTTAAAAAAAACAAAAAACACTGCACAAAACATTTGTTGCAGTAAATGCTCACATCAAAGTTTCAACATTATTCAAAGTACGGTCATTTGCACGAGTGAGGAATGTGCGACGAATCACGTCAACAAGAGTCAGTGACCCTCCCGCCTGCGGCCCGTCCTCCCGTGTACACTGTCCCCGGGGCCAGCTCACAGGACGCCCATTAAGAAACGGCTATTTTCAGAGCAACAAAAATAAAAGCTTTTATTTGTTCATTTGAATATAAAACAGGCGTTATCACAGATGTACAAAGCTTACTGGTGGTTTAACATACGAGAAGGTCGCCGGCGTCTGCACATAAAAATCTGGTTTGAAACCGCGGATCGGCTGAATACAGGAGTTTAAACAGTCACCACACTCTATGAAATAACGCTGCTCACATTCAACTGATGAAGGGACCGTTCCCCTTGGGTAAAGTGTCAAGCAGGATTAAATATATAGAATAAACAAGCACCATGAGGAAGCCGCCCTGGGGTCTGCGTCCGGTGTCCCTCTGTCCCGTGTCCCCTTCTTTTGTACAAGCTGATAGCACAGTTTTGTCTGACTTCCAAAGGACAAGGTCACAAGACAAGCATGGGTCACAGTCTGGGGACGTGTCTACAGCACAGCTGCCGGCGCACAGCGATCTCCCTTATTGCTGAAACGGGCGGTGCAGCGTCTCACACACAGGCCCGGCCCCCGGCCCTGCTCAGACCTGGCCACCCTGGGACTGAGGGTGCCAGCCAGGTTTCTGGGAGCCAAGCTACTGGGGTGGGGGTGGGGGTAACTGGCACCTCCTGGCTTCCAACACCACCTGTATCTCCCCAGAAATGGAACCACCATTGTCTCCTAGACTCGTCTAAAACCTGAACCCCACTTCCTAAAGGGGTGTGTGTATGTGTGTGTGTCTGTGTGTGAGAGAGAGACAGAGAGAAAATGCCTTTTTTTTCTGTGTGTGGTGGGGGGTGGAGACTGTAGGAATGTGCATTTGAAACAGAAATAATTCTCACACCGCAACGAAGTCTAAACGATACTGTAAGTGTCAAATGATGTGTGGAGACGGAAGGGTGCACCCCACACACACATGCAGACAAATTAAAATGGGGGAAAAAATAAGAGGAAAAAAATACACCGCTTAAAGTTTTTAAAAAACAAGGAGCCTTGGATCTCAGAAGTCAAACAAAACTCTCTCAGCAAAAGGGCTCACTGCTGGCGGGGGCGGTGGAGAGGTCCTCACCACAGAAGGTGGCCCGTGCCTGTGACAAGCATGTTCCTGGGGGCGCCGCTGTGGGGCCCCCTTGGCCGAGGACTCCTCCTGGCCGGAGCTCAACTGGCCACTCCAGCCCAGCAGCACTCGGGCAGCGGCGAGCCAGGTCCCGGGAGGTGAGCCTGTCCGCTCGGCAGTGGCCGGCTGTGACACTGGCAAGAGCCTGGGTGCCCCTGCGGGTGCAGCAAGAACAAAAGCTGCCCACAGCATGGAGGCTGCGGGGGGTGGTGGGAGCCGCCTGGCATGCACACCTGGCCTCCTGGCCCCGGGTGCCAGGTGGGGTGGCGCCTTGGCCGCCGAGAGTGAGAGTCCATCTACTACAGTGGGCACCATGCAAGTGACAGTCCGCGTCCGGGACGCCATGTTTCCTTCCACTAGTGATTTATGGCCATATATATATATTTGTTGTGATACTATCCACGCAAGATAATACAACACTTTTTTTTATATTAGCAAACATTACAAGACTTTAATATTCTTGAATGTTCTTCTCTTTTTTATACTTCTAAAGAGATCAAAATAAATTAAACGCTTTGTACATAATTACATAGGAAGTTAACTTATTTTATCTTTTGAGTTTAGTACAAAGATATCTGCAAGACAGTTGCCGAAATACACCTTATGTATAATCTCCTCTTGCTCTATGCTAACTGGGAAGGCCGTCACTTGGCCACAGTCTCTCCAGCGCATTTCTGACGACGAGAGCAGCTGTGAATCTAGCTGGCGGGTGCAGTTCGGAAGGTCGTTCCTTTCGTACCTTAACGATCTTTCCTCAGGGATGAGCTCTGGCGATGGCTTCGGTTACTACCAGCTCCATGCCACTGAGACTCCATGACACATTAAAACAGAAAA